>NW_022602905.1:0-32936 GCF_008692095.1 Etheostoma spectabile | reverse complement strand
GGACAACGTCAAGGGTCCCAGGGATCTGAAGGACAAAGCCATGGGTCCCCGTGACCCAGAGGACAATGTCAAGGGTCCCAGGGACCCAGAGGAAAATGTCAAGGGTCCCAGGGACCCAAAGGACAGCGTCAAGGGTCCCAGGGACCTGAAGTACAATGCCACGGGTCACTGGAACACGTAGGACAACGTCAAGGGTCCTGGTGACCCAAAAGGACAACGTAAAGGGTCCAAGGGACCCTAAGGACAACACGATGGGTAAAACTGCACGGTTCCCGGGGATCCGAAGGACAACACAAGGGCTAGAGGAACCTGGTCCAGAGGCGTGGCCACACATTTCCATCCGCCTTCCTGCACAGCTGCAAGCCATCTCCATCATTCAATCTCCACAGCTGCAATCCATCTCCATCATTCCATCTACACAGTATATAAACCCAGGCTGACCACCTCTTCAGCGCCAGTTTGTTACTAAACCCTAAGTGGTAACTAGGCCAGTCATCAGTGCACGTTGCTCTCAAGCCTTGCTATTGACTAACCTTGTTTTGTTCTTGTCACAGTTTTCGTGTTCCGCCGTGAGCGTATGCAGCTTCCTCACATATTCTGATGTACTGTTTTAAAATCTAGGGCTTATAAGTAAAGCTATATTGATGTTTTTTCAGGTTGTTAATCCATTTTTCTCTTTTCAGGCTATTCTAAAATGGAATCTGACGTTCTTCCAGCTACATTCCAAGTCTGGGGCAGACATCACCTATCCAGTGTGTCTCTCTGGTAATTTCAGAGCATTTTGATGTAGGATTTTAAAAATAAAGCCTACAATGTCTAATACATAGTATAATTTAAATCTTTTTCAGGCTGTTAAAGGCAAATTTTTTCTTTTTCAGGCTACTCTAAAAAGAAATCCTGACGTTATTCCAGCTTCATTCCAAGTCTGGGGAGATACCTATCCACGGTGTTCTCCAGGTAATTTCAGAGCATTCTGATGTACATTTTTAAATTAAGGGCTTAAAAGTACAGCTATATTGACGTTTTTTCAGGCGGTTAAAGGCATTATTTTCTCTTTTTCAGGCTACTCTAAAAAGGAATCCTGACTTATTCCAGCTTCCTTCCAAGTCTGGGGGAGTCATTACCTATCCAATGTGTCTCTTAGGTAATTTCAGAGCATTCTGATGTAAGTTTTTAAAATTAAGGGCTTAAAAGTAAAGCTATATTGATGTTTTTCAGGCTGTTGAAGGCATATTTTTCTCTTTTTCAGGCTACTCTACAATGGAATTCGGACGTTATTCCAGCTTCATTCCAAGTCTGCGGGAGACATCTCCTATCCAGTGTGTCTCTCAGGTAATTTCAGAGCATTTTGATGTAGGATTTTAAAATTAAAGCCTACAATGTATAATACATAGTATAATTTTAATCTTTTTCAGGCCATTAAATGCATTATTTTCTCTTTTTCAGGCCACTCTAAAAAGGAATCCTGACATTATTCCAGCTTCATTCCAAGTCTGGGAGAGACATAACCTATCCATTGTGTCCCTCAGGTAATTTCAGAGCATTTTGATGTAGGATTTTAAACATAAAGCCTACAATGTCTAATACATTGTATATTTAATCTTTTTCAGGCTATTAAATGTATTATTTCTCTTTTTCAGGCTACTCTAAAAGAAATCTGACGTTATTCCAGCTTCATTCCAAGTCTGGGGGAGACATCACCTACCCAGTGTCACCTATCCATCACCTACCATACAATGTCTAATACAGAGTATAATTTTAATCTTTTTCAGGCTATTAAATGCATTATTTTTCTGTTTTTCAGGGTACTCTTAAAAAGGAGTCCTGACGTTATTCCAGCTTCATTCCATTTCAGACATCACCTATCCACTGTGTCTCTCAGGTAATTTCAGAGCATTCTGATGTACGTTTTTAAAATTAAGGGCTTAAAAGTAAAGCTATATTGATGTTTTTTCAGGCTGTTAAAGGCATATTTTTCTCTTTTTCAGGCTACTCTAAAATGGAATCCTGACGTTATCCCAGCTACAGTCCAAGTCTGGGGCAGACAGTACCTATCCAGTGTGTCTCTCTGGTAATTTCAGAGCAATTTGATGTAGGATTTTAAAAATAAAGCCTACAATGTCTAATACATAGTATAATTTTAATCTTTTTCAGGCTATTAAATGCATTATTTTCGCTTTTTCAGGCTACTCTAAAAAGGAATCCTGACGTTATTCCAGCTTCATTCCAAGTCTGGGGGAGACATTACCTATCCACTGTGTCTCTCACGTAATTTCAGAGCATTCTGATGTACGGTTTTAAAATTAAGGGCTTAAAAGTATGGCTATATGGACGTTTTTTCAGGCTGTTAAAGGTACATTTTTCTGTTTTTCAGGCATCTCTAAAAAGGAATCCTGACATTATTCCAGCTTCATTCCAAGTCTGGGAGAGACATAACCTATCCATTGTGTCCCTCAGGTAATTTCAGAGCATTTTGATGTAGGATTTTAAACATAAAGCCTACAATGTCTAATACATAGTATATTTTTAATCTTTTTCAGGCTATTAAATGTATATTTTCTCTTTTTCAGGCTACTCTAAAAAGAAATCCTGACGTTATTCCAGCTTCATTTCCAAGTCGGGGGAGACATCACCTACCCAGTGTCACCTATCCATCACCTATCCATACAATGTCTAATACAGAGTATAATTTTAATCTTTCAGGCTATTAAATGCATTATTTTCTGTTTTCAGGGTACTCTTAAAAAGGAGTCCTGACGTATTCCAGCTTCATTCCATTTCAGACATCACCTATCCACTGTGTCTCTCAGGTAATTTCAGAGCATTCTGATGTACGTTTTTAAAATTAAGGGCTTAAAGTAAGCTATATTGATGTTTTTTCAGGCTGTTAAAGGCATATTTTTCTCTTTTTCAGGCTACTCTAAAATGGAATCCTGACGTTATTCCAGCTACAGTCCAAGTCTGGGGCAGACAGTACCTATCCAATGTGTCTCTCTGGTAATTTCAGAGCAATTTGATGTAGGATTTTAAAAATAAAGCCTACAATGTCTAATACATAGTATAATTTTAATCTTTTTCAGGCTATTAAATGCATTATTTTCGCTTTTTCAGGCTACTCTAAAAAGGAATCCTGACGTTATTCCAGCTTCATTCCAAGTCTGGGGGAGACATTACCTATCCACTGTGTCTCTCACGTAATTTCAGAGCATTCTGATGTACGGTTTTAAAATTAAGGGCTTAAAAGTATGGCTATATGGACGTTTTTTCAGGCTGTTAAAGGTACATTTTTCTGTTTTTCAGGCATCTCTAAAAAGGAATCCTGACATTATTCCAGCTTCATTCCAAGTCTGGGAGAGACATAACCTATCCATTGTGTCCCTCAGGTAATTTCAGAGCATTTTGATGTAGGATTTTAAACATAAAGCCTACAATGTCTAATACATAGTATATTTTTAATCTTTTTCAGGCTATTAAATGTATTATTTTCTCTTTTTCAGGCTACTCTAAAAAGAAATCCTGACGTTATTCCAGCTTCATTCCAAGTCTGGGGGAGACATCACCTACCCAGTGTCACCTATCCATCACCTATCCATACAATGTCTAATACAGAGTATAATTTTAATCTTTTTCAGGCTATTAAATGCATTATTTTTCTGTTTTTCAGGGTACTCTTAAAAAGGAGTCCTGACGTTATTCCAGCTTCATTCCATTTCAGACATCACCTATCCACTGTGTCTCTCAGGTAATTTCAGAGCATTCTGATGTACGTTTTTAAAATTAAGGGCTTAAAAGTAAAGCTATATTGATGTTTTTTCAGGCTGTTAAAGGCTTATTTTTCTCTTTTTCAGGCTACTCTAAAAAGAAATCATGACGTTATTCCAGCTTCATTCCAAGTCTGGGGGAGACATCACCTACCCAGTGTCACCTATCCATCACCTATCCATACAATGTCTAATACATAGTATAATTTTAATCTTTTTCAGGCTATTAAATGCATTATTTTTCTGTTTTTCAGGCAACTCTAAAAAGGAATACTGACGTTATTCCAGCTTCATTCCAAGTGTGGGGGAGACATCACCTATCCACTGTGTCTCTCAGGTAATTTCAGAGCATTCTGATGTACGTTTTTAAAATTAAGGGCTTAAAAGTAAAGCTATATTGATGTTTTTTCAGGCTGTTAAAGGGATATTTTTCTCTTTTTCAGGCTACTCTAAAATGGAATCCTGACGTTATTCCAGCTACATTCCAAGTCTGGGGGAGACATCACCTATCCAGTGTGTCTCTCTGGTAATTTCAGAGCAATTTGATGTAAAATTTTAAAAATAAGGCCTACAATGTCTAATACATAGTATAATTTAAATCTTTTTCAGGCTGTTAAAGGCCTATTTTTATCTTTTTCAGGCTACTCAAAAATGGAATCCTGACGTTATTCCAGCTACATTCCAAGTCTGGGGGAGACATCACCTATCCAGTGTGTCTCTCTGGTAATTTCAGAGCAATTTGATGTAAAATTTTAAAAATAAGGCCTACAATGTCTAATACATAGTATAATTTAAATCTTTTTCAGGCTGTTAAAGGCCTATTTTTCTCTTTTTCAGGCTACTCTAAAATGGAATCCTGACGTTATTCCAGCTACATTCCAAGTCTGGGGGAGACATCACCTATCTTTTGTGTCTCTCAGGTAATTTCAGAGCATTCTGATGTACTGTTTTAAAATGAAGGGCTTAAAAGTAAAGCTATATTGACGTTTTTTCAGGCTGTTGAAGGCATATTTCTCTCTTTTTCAGGCTACTCTAAAATGGAATCCTGACGTTATTCCTGCTTCATCCTAAGTTTGCGGGAGACATCACCTTTCCACTGTGTCTCTCAGGTAATTTCAGAGTATTCTGATATACAGTTTTGAAATTAAGGGCTTAAAAGTTCAGCTATATTAACGTTTTTTCAGGCGGTTAAAGGCATTATTTTCTCTTTTTCAGGCTATTCTAAAAAGAAATACTGACGTTATTCCAGCTTCATTCCAAGTCTGGGGGAGACATCACCTATCCACTGTGTCTCTCACGTAATTTCAGAGCATTCTGATGTAGGATTTTAAAAATAAAGCCTACAATGTCTAATACATAGTATAATTTAAATCTTTTTCAGGCTGTTAAAGGCATATATTTCTCTTTTTCAGGCTACTCTAAAAAGGAATCTTGACGTTATTCCAGCTTCATTCTAAGTTTGCTTGAGACATCACCTTTCCACTGTGTCTCTCAGATAATTTCAGAGCATTCTGATGTACAGTTTTGAAATTAAGGGCTTAAAAGTACAGCTATATTGATGTTTTTTCAGGCGGTTAAAGGCATATTTTTCCCTTTTTCCAGGCTACTCTAAAAAGGAATCTTGACGTTATTCTAGCTTCATTCTAAGTTTGCTTGAGACATCACCTTTCCACTGTGTCTCTCAGGTAATTTCAGAATATTCTGTTGTACGTTTTTAAAATTAAGGGCTTAAAAGTAAAGCTATATTGATGTTTTTTCAGGCTGTTAAAGGCTTATTTTTCTCTTTTTCAGGCTACTCTAAAAAGAAATCATGACGTTATTCCAGCTTCATTCCAAGTCTGGGGGAGACATCACCTACCCAGTGTCACCTATCCATCACCTATCCATACAATGTCTAATACATAGTATAATTTAAATCTTTTTCAGGCTGTTAAAGGCATATTTTTCTCTTTTTCAGTCTACTCCAAAAAGGAATCCTGACGTTATTCCAGCTTCATTCCAAGTCTGCGGGAGACATAACCTATCCAGTGTGTCTCTCAGGTAATTTCAGAGCATTTTGATGTAGTTTTTTAAAAATAAAGCCTACAATGTCTAATACATAGTATAGTTTAAATATTTTTCAGACCCGTAGGACAACGTCAAGGGTCTTCGGGTCCCAGGGACCCGAAGGACAATGCCATGGGTCCCAGGGACCCAAAGGACAACGTCAAGGTCCTGGGGACCCGAAACGACAATGCCCTGGGTCCCTGGGACCCGAAGGATAACATCAAAGGGTCTTCGGGTCCCAGGGACCCGTGGAACCCGTAGGACAAAGCCATGGGTCCCAGGGACCCCCCATCCTCCGGGGTCCCGGGGACCCATCCTTTTTCGATGTCATCTTTCTCCTACCCTTGAGGCCTCAACCTCGCCATTCGGGTCCTTGGGACCCAGGGTTGTGTGTGTGTGTGTGTGTTTGTGTGTGTGTGTGTGTCTATGTGTGTGTGTCTATGTGTGTGTGTCTGTGTGTGTGTGTGTGTCTGTGGGTCTGTGTCTCTGTCTGTGTGTGTGTGTGTGTCTGTGTGTGTGGGTCTGTGTCTCTGTCTGTGTGTGTGTGGCCAAGAGGCTACGGGCAAACACATTTGGCACAAGGGCCCCTCAGGCCCTCGGTCAGGTCCAGCACCACACGGGTGCCCAGATTCCTCTCGGGCGTGCCGCTCACGGACTTGCCCGTGTAGAGCTGCATGTGCCATGCGTAGCTGGAGCCGGCGTCGCAGGCCACCCACGACATGAGTCCGTACCGGGCGGGCTTGTTGGGCATGTACTGGCGGAAGGCGCAGCGACCTTGTGAAAGTGGCGTGTCCAAACAAGAAGATGGAACACGATGGATAGAGATGGAAGAAAAATTTATACATACACACACACACACACACACACAGAAAGACAAGTGTACGGCAGAGGTACAAAAACAACAACCAAGCAAAAAAATAAAAATAAAATACAACACCTCGAAAGGGCACCAGCTGCTCGTCCACCGTCACGTCGGCGCCAGGGTTGTAGAGGCGAGGCAGCTGCCGCGTCCACTCATCCCACACCTCTCGTACGGCCGCCAGTTTGTCCGAGGCTCGGCGGACAGCTCTCGACTCGCGGTCGTCGAATCGCAACAGTCTAGTGTATGCGTGGAACTGCTTGATTGGCATCGTGGCGCGGAAAATGGCCCTGCCACTCTCCTCGTGCCACAGGCTCTCCAAGGCCTCGTTGCGGGACCAGTACACGCCTGCGAGGAGCAGCAGCCCGAGGTAGCCTCGCAGGTCCGTGACGTCCATCGCTTTCCACTTGCCGGCTGTGGCGCATCTCCTTTGACCCTCAAGGTTCGTGTCGGCCACAACCATGTCTTCAATTTGCCGCGTGACAAACAGGCCAAACGCAGACACTATGTCGTGGACGTGTTCCGCGGCATACTCTGTGGGTCCCGGGCGCTGTAGTACCAGCAGCGCGGCGGCGGCGGCAGCAGCAGCAGTAGCAGCGTCTGTCGTGTCCTTTTCTTGGTCGGGTTTGTCCTCTTCGGTGGCGTGGCAGTGAGTTCTTGGGACACTGGGATGACACGTTTTCGAGGACCATTTGATTTTGCCATCTTTTGACACAAATGTTTCCTCATCCTGCTCGTCCTCCTCTTGCCCCTCGTCTTCACTACCCTCTTCTTCTTCTTCTTCTTCTTCTTCTTCTTCTTCTTCTTCTTCTTCGTCCCTTGCATGTCCACCCTCTTCTTCTTCTTCTTCTTCTTCATTCACTTGTTCTCCTCCTTCGTCTTGAACTTCAACGTCCACTTGGCCTCGGTCATCATCTTTGATGTCGTCGTCGTCGTCGCAGCAGGAGTAGTCTTTTTCTCTGCTGTGGTCGTGTAAACGTTGGTCCTTTTGTGGGGTTTCTCCTTTTTGTACCTTGGCTTCAGCGGGGACATTGCGAGCGGCAGGGCGAGAATCCGATGCAGCTTCAACTCCAGTGTCAAACGACAGGCCATGCTGCAGCTTCTTCCCCGGCTGTGCCGACGTGCCACGTGCATAAAGTGCACAGGTCCGAAACAAGATGACGTGAAAAAGAAAATGACGAGAACAAGAAGACAAGACAAATGTGTCTAAAGTGTCTATTGTGTGTATATTGTGTGTCTGTGTGTGTTTGTGTGTGTGTAATAAAATAATTAGTAGACTAATGTCAAGCCTTTGTTTCTCTATTCTTTTTACCTCCCTTTCCACTCGCCTTTGCCTTTCTGTTTTTACTACAATACTAGCAACTGGCCAGGATCCCAGGGACTCGAAGGCAGAACGATGCGAGGGTAGCAGAACTTATACGATCAATTGAATGTACCACGGGTCACCGGGACCCGCAATGACAATGGCACGGTTCCCAGGGACCCGAAGGACAATGCCATGGGTCCCAGGGACCCGTAGGACAATGCAATGGGTCCCAGGGACCCAAAGGACAACGTCAAGGACTTTGTGACCCAAAAGGACAACGTCAAGGGTCCCAGGTACCCGTAGGACAACGTCAAGGGTCCTTGTGACCCAAAAGGACAATGTCAAGGGTCCCAGGGACCCGTAGGACAATGCCATGGGTCCCAGGGACCCGTAGGACAACGTCATGGGTCCTTGTGACCCAAAAGGACAATGTCAGGGGTCCGGGGGACCCGAAAGGACAATGCCATGGGTCCCTGGGACCCGAAGGATAACATTAAGGGTCTTCGGGTCCCAGGGACTCGTAGGACAATGCCATGGGTCCCAGGGACCCGTAGGACAACGCCACGGGTCCCAGGGACCCAAAGGACAACGCCACGGGTACCAGGGACCCGTAGGACAATGCCACGGGTCCCAAGGACCCGTAGGACAATGCCATGGGTCCCAGGGACACGAAGGACAACGTCAAGGGTCCCAGGGACCCGTAGGACAATGCCATGCGTCCCAGGGACCCAAAGGACAACGTCAAGGGTCCTTGTCACCCAAAAGGACAATGTCAAGGGTCCTGGGGACCCGAAAGGACAGTGCCATGGGTCCCTGGGACCCGAAGGATAACATCAAGGGTCTTCGGGTCCCAGGGACCCGTAGGACAATGCCATGGGTCCCAGGGACCCGTAGGACAATGCCATGGGTCCCAGGTACCCGAAGGACAATGCCATGGGTCCCAGGGACGCGAATGACAACGTCAAGGGTCCCAGGGACCCGAAGGACAATGCCATGGGTCCCAGGGACCTGTAGGATTACGTCAAGGGTCCCAGGGACCTGTAGGACAATGCTGTGGGTCCCAGGGACCCGAAGGACAACACAATGGGTAAAACTGCACGGGTCCCGGGGACCCGAAGGACAACACAAGGGTTAATAAGATAAGATTGAATTTGTTGAACCCACACTGGATTGAACAGCTGCCACTTCAAGTCAAGTCAAATTCTACAAATTCTGTCAAATCTACAATATGTGCCAGACATACAGAACATTTCAAAATACGTTTCTCTCCAACCCACGGTGCAATATATGCACTAGTCTTATCTGGATGAATGAGTAGGCATAATTAATGTTAAATAATGTAGTTGTGTTGAGCCAGAAGCTTTTAATTTAACACATCTACGTAGTCTGCAGAAATATAACACATTTCTAAGGACCCGTAGGACAACGTCAAGGGTCCTTTTGACCCAAAAGGACAACGTCAAGGGTCCCAGGGACCCGAAAGACAACGTCACGGTTCCTAGGGACCCGAAAGACAACATCAGGGTTCCCATGGACCCGGAGGACAACTTCACGGGTCCCAGGGACCCATAGGACAATGCCATGGGTCCCATGGACCCAAAGGACAACTTCACGGGTCCCAGGGACCCGAAGGACAATGCCATGGGTCCCGGGGACCCGAAGGACAACGTCAAGGGTCCCAGGGACCTGAAGGACAAAGCCATGGGTCCCCGTGACCCAGAGGACAATGTCAAGGGTCCCAGGGACCCAGAGGACAATGTCAAGGGTCCCAGGGACCCGATGGACAGTGTCAAGGGTCCCAGGGACCCAAAGGACAATGCCACGGGTCACTGGAACCCGTAGGACAACATCAAGGGTCTTGTTGACCCAAAAGGACAACGTCATGGGTCCCAGGGACCCGAAGGACAACACAAGGTCTAGAGGAACCTGGTCCAGAGGTGTGGCCACACATTTCCATCCGCCTTCCTGCACAGCTGCAAGCCATCTCCATCATTCAATCTCCACAGCTGCAATCCATCTCCATCATTCCATCTCCATCATTCCATCTCCACAGTATATAAACCCAGGCTGACCAACTCTTCAGCGCCAGTTTGTTACTAAACCCTAAGTGGTAACTAGGCCAGTCATCAGTGCACGTTGCTCTCAAGCCTTGCTATTGACTAACCTTGTTTTGTTCTCGTTACAGTTTTCGTGTTCCGCCGTGAGCGTATGCAGCTTCCTCAGACCCGCTCCGTTGTTGCTCTCATCTACACCACCACCACCACCTGTACCTCATCTGTGTTTTTGCTCGATTAAACCTTTACTTTACCTTTTTTTATCCGCGCTTGTGTTTTTTCTGTGTGTGGGTCAACCTACCCTCAACACAAACAGAGTATCTCGCCATGGACAAGATGCTCAAGCAAAAAAGAGCCAGCTACATACAGGCCAGTGACATAGGCAGATTGAACCATGTGGCCGATGTTCTCTTTCACCATGGGATGATGACACAAGAACAGCTGGACTCCGTCCATTCTATTAGATCCCCTCAGGACAGGACTAGGACAATGATCGATGTAGCAAGGAAGAACGGGTCCGTCGTGTGTGAAACGTTTATGGACGCCTGGGAAAACTACTACGGTGGAACCGCTGCGGCTGCACCTGAGGTAGCTCATGATATACTCGCGATGTTGGATGAGTTGACCACCGAAGATATTAGCAGGCTAAGGTTTGTCATGCTTGACATACACGTCTACGGTCAATGACCTGTCAGTCGTGCCACTTTGGATTGTCTGACTCATGGAACCCAGATAGCAGACGCTATCATGCAGCGCTACAAAGACAAAGCGCGAGCGGTCTTGCTCATCCTGCTGGAGCGCATAAGTCGCAACGATCTGGTGGAAAGGATTCGCAGCGGCGCCCATGACCAAATGACACGTCCATGCGGAGATGTTACCCTTGCTGGCTATTGCTCTGCCATCCGAGGGGATGCGGCTCAGGTCAGGATGAAGGTGTTTGACACACTCGAAGACCTCAGCGAAGACTCTTTCAAAAGGTTTGTGTGGAAGCTGCGTCTGCCGCCCTACAAATCTGAACGTATCACAAGTGTGAGCGACCTTGTTGATGTACTCACAGACCATGTGAACTGTGACACGTTCATGTACGTGGAAACTGTGTATGCAACTCTGCGTCTGATCGGGGGTGTGAACTTAGCCGAAAGGTTGGCTACGTACATACGTAGCCTCAGCGTCTGAACGTCAGTGTGCCCTAAACTGTTTAGGAGCCTTACCCAATTGTACACAGATACACATTATTGCAGATGAATAAAATATATGCTTGTCAAAACCCCGGATTCCGTGTCCAATTGTGAACCACAAACTAATAAGGACAGTTGTACCACGTTGGTGACAGATGTCGCAACAACTCATTCCTCTTTTGTCTTCTGTGAAAGTGTTAATTACATCCTACTGGTGCGTTATCGCAATCTGTTCTAGCATGCTGCTTCATTCATTGAGATGATTGTGTTTATCAGTGCATGTATTTGCCCTATTTCCCTTTGAGAGGACAACAGGACCTATGTATGGCTGACCCGTATGTTGATATACTCTTAAATGAGTGTAAAACAGTGGCCATTGTGTGTTCTGTCAGCAAACATGGTATTATTTTAGCGTTAGCTACTGCATAGCTGGTCCCGGGGACCCAAAGGGCAATGCCATGGGTCCCTGGGACCCGTAGGACAACGTCAAGGGTCCTGGTGAACCGAAAGGACAATGCCCTGGGTCCCCGGGACCCAAAGGGCAACGTCAAGGGTCCTGGTGACCCGAACGACAATGCCATGGGTCCCCGGGACCCGAAGGACAATGCTTCGGTTCCAGGGACCTGTAGGACAACGTCAAGGGTCCCTGTGAGCTGAACGACAATGCCATGGGTCCCGGGGACCCAAAGGGCAATGCCATGGGTCCCCGGGACCCAAAGGACCACGTCAAGGGTCCCCTGGACCCAAAGGACAATGCCCGGGTTCCGGGGACCCGAAGGACTACACTATGGGTAAAACTGCACGGGTCCCCGTGACCCGAAGGACAACACAAGGGTTAAAGCCAGCTACCCTACCCAGCAAACTCATTTCAACCACTTGTAGCCACATGTCATTCTCTTAAATGCAAGCCAAAGCATAGAGATACTGTCCACCAAAGAAGAACGGCAGCATTTGGCATTTTAGTATGTTACCTAAAAAGTTATTTTTATGTTGACAAAGCCCTCTAGCAGCTGTGGGAATTTAGACCAACAAAACTATGGACTTTAAGGTGGTTCATTTGATGTTTCCAACTGTGAGTTTTAAGTAACCATGACCAAGATCATTTCTGTGTTTATTATCATGACCGTTACAACAAAGGTGCCTAAATTTTAACAAAGTAGTTATTCACACTCAAACCACAAGCTTTTTCTAATTTTAAGACAAACCATGATCTTCGTCAGGTTTTTTTTTGGTGTTTTTTTATCTATCTGTTGATCTTGTATTCCACCTTCACGCTTGGAATCTTTTAAAAGGGAAAGATACTTAAATGTAACCTGCCAAACGTATTTCATTACTTTGTGGTAATGTCTGAAGTTCTACCATGGACTCAACATTGTTTGTGGAAAAAAATGTTTACCTTGTTTCAAGCCATTCTAGCGTGATATAGAAAGCCTGCATGAAGACTCAGCAATTTGTGCCAGTTCTCATTAATATTCAACAAGCTAAGCTGCTTGACTCTGATTGGCTAACAGCTAGCCAATGAGAGCCTGGCTATCAGTATCCTTTACCCAGCGCAACATGGTCAGGCAACATGACATCAGACTAACCAGCTTTTGTAATTGGCTTGATTTCTAGGAGGTAGCAGTTCATTTTCACATTCACCACATAACACAAACACATATGGACCTAACCTATTTCAAAAAATGCAAATTTACAAAAGGTTTAGTGTGGCAGGGCACCTTCAAGGATTAGTCTTGCATAGCCAGTCCTTCCACCACAGCGCTGCAGAGGAAGGTCTGGCGAGTCCACACAGCATTCTGGAATGGGAGAAAAACATGCACTGCTTTATTGGCATTTCTTTAAACCAATTACAATTGTCTTGGATGGCGCAAAGCATAGAGCGAAGCAACGGTGCCGATGTAAAGTAGCCTCAGAAAGGAACTTGTTTTGGTGGAACATGTGTACGTTCAAAGGTTGTTTTAGTCGTGCAACAGAAGACTCAGATTGGACAGATAGTCTAGCTAGCTGTCTGGATTTACCCTGCAGAGATCTGAGGAGCAGTTATGAGGCACATCCGGCGGAATTACCGGCGGCACATGAACAATCCCGGAAGTGAAACGTTGTTAACATAGACTACTTATAGTGGCTATTTGTGTTATTTGTATTTGTGTTGATTCTAGCGGCCGTGTTTTTACCACACTTGCTGTTGTAAAGGTCTTTTCCTTATGATACTATATTACCGAGTTACCCCCAATTTTCACCAACTGCGGTTCCAACGCTACTCTTGTGACATGGTGTTGTACCACAATCTGAGACCCTTCTGTATGTTGTATTGTAGAGCCAGTCGGCCTGCCGCAAATCATTTTGTGACTTTGTGGAAAAAATCTGACCTGGGAAAAGGCATTAAGCAAAAATTATACAAAAATAGCGTTCTTTTTACTGTAAGTCTAGTTTGCTATTGCAGGTTATTTATTATCATCAGATGAAAAATGACAGAAACATTCAAAAATACAAATAGAAACTTTCAGGACTGACTTCCAATGACGTGAGACAATCACCATTGTGAGAAATTAAAATATATTGCATCTTACACTCTTCAGTCTTTGGCTAGGCTGCTGCTTCTTATGTTTCTGTCTTAGTTGTATTTTGTGAATAATAACTCCTGCACAGCATGTTAGTACTCTGAAACCTAGGGGGGACAAACATTATCTGCTGTACTAAACAGATGCTCAGAGGACATGTATTCTTAATTCACTCCCAGCTGTGTATCAGCAGAGCAGAGGAGCAGAACTGCTGGGATAAAAAAAAGTGAAAAATTGGCCCTAGGAATGCTAAATTAGGGATCAAAATAATTAGTCTATTCCCTCTGCAACACAAAATGAATGTCTCTCTGTGTATGCAGCCCACTGTGTGACGGTGCGCTGACTGAGATACAAAAAAGTAATTTAGTCAACTATGTTTAAATATGACTGTGAGCATATTATTAAAACAGCTGAACAAAACAGATAAGAATAAAAATAATTTCAGAGGAATACATTTCACATGATTTGGGCTTGCGGAATCCATGTTTGTGATCCTTAGAGACCTACATGTTTCCACATATTAAGATTGTCTCATGACATCTGCACAATTTAGGGGTAATGGCACAGTTGGTTTAAAAAAAATACAAAAAAAACGCATAGATATGAGGCTGCGTTTTAAGATTTTACATCCATTTGTACACATCACAGCTGGTTGAGAATTTAAGCAAGTCCTCAGACTCAATTTCCTTTTAAATCATCCCTTGCCTGAGTATTCTTACTCAGTTATTTTTTTTAAATATATTATCCCTTGATGTCACTCAATATTTTCTTAATTGCACTTTCCTCAACAAGTCTTCCAAACCATACAACAATTTAGGTAATTTATTTGTACCCTCTCATACGGCCCATAGCGGTGGCAAAAAAATGTGACCCACGGAGGCGTTTTCCATCCTCATATCTAAACCAGATACCAAAACTATTTTTTAGAAAAATATCATGGTTTGAATTATGGATATATTAAGTTATTTAGTCTTGCACACAATCACAGTTGTCTAAGCTCCGGACGCAGCAAGGTGTCTCTGGAAAATAGTCTCTGGAAGGAACTTGTTTTGTTTACATTTGCACCTCACAAAGAAAAAGCCACATACAATATTAAAAGACTATAAATGTAAATATGTGTCATAATTGATGCTTGAACAAACAACTTATGGTGGACTGTTTCACTGTTCTCTATTAGGTTTGCATTGCAGTTAAGTCTTCCAAAGGTTCCCATTGATTTGGCTCTTTTAACAGCTTTGTGTACATTGTACGATACAATACAATTTATCGGTTTACACTGAAATTAATTTTGCGTTCCTAAGCAGCTCTGCTAGAAAAGAAAAGTACACACAAAGTTAGATGATGAAAACACATCAACAGCCATGGACATGGCATCTGTGGGTTCAGATGTATTTGCAAACATAGCTATTACCATTAGGTTACTGTTTTGATATTGTATCTTTCATGCCCCACTTCCAAGCCATGCACACCTATTCAGCCTTTTCTAAACAATCACTGCAGCCTCCAACTTGACCATACAAACAATATGGCTTAACTCTAACAGTGCAAAATTATAGGTTTGGCATTAATAGCTGTGAGGCTATTTTACAGACTTACTTCAAACTCATATTGAAGACATCACAGAAAAATATACACTAGACAACAAAAATCTTTTATCATATTTGTAATAAATTGAATCTCAAGAACAGGTAAGCAACAAACAAAAAACTGACATCTCTGTACACAATACCGAGATAAGAAATCCAATGATGAAAAAGCACAAGTAAAGAGTTAGCTGTGGTTAGGTTAGCCCAGCTCTGAGTTAAATAGACTTTTTAAGAAGACTTGCTGGTCAAACATGTTTTTTTCCATTAATGTAATAGATGTAGATCTTTTCAAATATAAATCAAATATAGAGTTTGCACTGTTACTTGAAAAGTCAAATGAAAACAACAAGATTTGCGGCATTTAGGACTGAAATAAACAAGTTATCAAAAGCTTGTAGATAGAAACAAGAGTTTAATAGTAGCCACTTTAACTTTTTTTCTAAGGGCTAAAAAAACACTTGTTGAGCTTTAAGAAATATTGTGTCGCTGGTAAATGATCAGGACAGAAGAGGCTCTGTCCTGGGTTCACAGACAGCCTGCTTTACAGTTTTACTATTCTTTGATCTTAAAGCGCCCATATTATGCTCCTTTTCAGATTAATAATTGTATTTTCAGGTTGTACAAGAATAAGTTAACTTGGTTTCATTTTCAAAAAACACCATCTTTTAGTTGTACTGCACATTGCGGCAGATCCTGTTTTGTCATGTCTGTCTGTTTGGGTCTCTGTTTTAGCTACAAAGTGAGACATCTCACTTCTTAACTATCTTTGTTTGGAGTTGCTCATGTGCAGTAGCTAGGTAATGATAACACCAGCAAGCTACTTTTTCTCCAACTTTGGTCAGTACAAGGCAGGATTACCTGGAGGACTTCTTCTGAACGAGGGCACACTTGTGGAATACCTGCAAAACAGGAACATGCAGTTCTTTTGTAGATTATGGTGAACTAGTGTGTGTTGTAGCAGTGTTTTGCCATTGAGAATGAGATAGCATGCTAGCGATAGCATGCTACGGTTAGCCACCTTGTCTCGGCTAGTTACGAAGAAAACTGTGGAGATTTTGAACAGCTCACCTGGAGACTGACGTACATTCAGAACGCCGTATCTCACTCAAAAGAGCATGGATGGATTTTTTTTTTCAAAGTTTGTATGCGTGTGCAAGCACCAGAGACCAAACCACCACCCCAAATCTCAGAAAATTGGATTTATTTCAAAATATGGGCACTTTAAAATCCCCTCTTCCAGTTCCCTGTGTCCTTTAAAAATATAGCTCAAAGCTTTATATTGACCTAATACTTGTGTGGACATTGAAAGTGATGTGACATGTTTAATGATCATAACTGCCCTGCAAATGAACCAGACGTACATGTTATCATAGTAAAATGAGACTACAGGGGTACAAATAATTTCTTCTACTGAGAATCTTTGATTTAATGACTATGCTTCTTTGCTGAACTACATCTGCCAGTCTGTCGGCATCCTTTTCCTCCCCGTCTCAGGCCTCTCACATGTGTGCCACTGCCTAGTCAGCAGGGATGCAGAGCATAGCCATCATAGTGATGAGTGCACAGCACTGATGGAAAGAAGTGAATGCCTTAATTGGACATATGATAGTGTCATCCCGTACTTTCGTGTTATCCTTATTTGTCAGCATGCCCTTGAATTTTTTGTTTGTTTGTATATACTGTATATATATATATATATATATATATATATATATATATATATGTGTAGTATATATATACACTTTATATATGTAGTATATATATATATATATATATATATATATATATATATATATATATATATATCTACACTGTATATATGTAGTATATATATATATAGCACATATATTTATATATTCTTCTTTGACAGATAATGCACAATTGCAACATCTTATAATTTAATGTTTTTAAAGCAAAATTCATGAATGGATGCCATTTCTATTCTGGAAAAGAAATATTTACATATAATTGTGCTTTACAGATGCATATGCTTTGCAGTGTTTTAGTGATGTGTTTGGTATGCCTAAAAACAAAAAAATGTGTGTGACATATTCTAAAAAAAAAAAAGGTGTTCATTTTTTAAATGAACACCTCTGATTAGTTGGTTTAATGATTTCACAACTGGAGTTCAGGAAAACTACATTTTAAAAAGGTTCTTCATAAGTACCCTCTTATGTTTTATCTAAAGCTAATTGTTTTACTAAAATGTAAAAGATCTTGCATAACAGTTTGTTAGTTTGCGGGTCTTCATCTGTTGCCTTGGTGACAAGGCTATTGAGTTCACTTCTCTTGTCATGTGAGGCCACAAAAAAATTACAATTTCATAACACCAGATTAATAAATTCTGCCCTCAAATTACTTGATGCATGAATACTTTTAAATTACTGCGAATGTACTTTTAGAAGCTAAGTGGACAGTCAAGGAGAAACACGGGCCAGTAGCTGTTGGGAGTAAAGGCTCCCTCAAATTACTTAAACAATGTAGGACACCATTTTCCAGTTTACAACCGGTTTTCTATAGTTGTAATCAATCTTTTTGTACTGGCCCTGAAGAGATCTGTTCTCAAATCAATTTCAATGTAACTGCACTTAAATGACACTGTTCACAGGTGTTGGGCTCTAAAATGATTATCATTGACTTCCTCATTCACAGTTAATATTTACATTTTTGTTTTACTGGGCTTAGCAAAAGTTCAATTCAGCACACTGTTTCATTAATTCTCTTTTTGAGTCCCACCTCTTGGTTCTATCCATTAACATGTATACCTGTTTTCTTCTATTATCCTATCATTTTGAAATAAACTCTTACCTGGTCTACATTCATCCAATCAAGCTTTACACTTTAACTCCTCACTTACCCACATAGGAGCTAATTAGAATTATAAGTTTGTATTTGACAATTTAGTAATTAGTAATTATACACAACTCTTTCATATTTTTAATCCTTCTGTGTGTGGTAATTTTGTGTGACAGTGACAGTGTCCCTATTATTAAAAATGTTCTATCTCAAAAGCCATCCCTTAACCCAATCAACCATGAAAAAAAAAGTTTTTTAACATTATTATCGTTTTTTCCGTCATTTTTGTCACTTTGTCAATGTAGTGGGTGTTTTTTTGATATTTTTAATGTTGACATTTTTAACGGCTCATTTTTTGTGAAAAAAAAAACAAAAAACTGGTCAATTTGACCCAAGGACAACATGAGGCTTAACTTCTTTCTATGAGTACTATGAGATTGCATTTGTGATCTATTCAATATTTAAAATACTAGCGCAATGCCCGTTTCAAGCATGTGCTTTTTAGAAGGGGGCAAGCCAACCTTGAAAATGCGTAGTTCCTATGGCACCATTTTGACGTCACTTTGACAGTGAATAACTTTACATCTGAAGCGTTTAAAAACTCAGTTTCTCCATTGTTTTTGTTCTATAGAAACATGACAATGTATAAAAGGCTCCATTACCTTGTACCTCATGTCATGGCCCCGTACCAGGCGTTTTGGTAAAACGAGGCTAACGATTGTGTCACAACCAAGCGACTTGCTGTCACATAGTAGAGTAATTACCGAACATTACAGGAGAAGCTCGTAGGCAGTTTTGACTTACACTACTTGTTTAGGTTTAATTACTAATGTTAACTAACATTTTAGTTAGCAATGATTAACCTGTGCCTATGTTACCTCCTACAATATACCTACGCTCTCCGTCTCTGCAAGAATAAGAATGACTTTGATTTGTCTTTGCACAGCTACCAGAAGGCTTACAACTTTCAGACCAGTTGCTCACGTCACATCTACGTCATCAAGCTCAGTTGGTCTCCGTTGAAATCAACGGGGTCACATTGTCCATTTCTTTTACTGTCTATGGTTGCAACAGGCCGTTTGCTTGTTTCTCCGAATGTATGTTCCCAATGAACCACGACATCTTCTGACAAAATCATAAAACACAAGTGAAAGACAACAGCTGTGCTCTGAGTTCTAAATACATCTGAGTAAAATGATCACACAGAGAGGTTAGAAGCGATAAATTGTCTTTCTGACTTTTTTTACTGCACAGTGCACAGACACTATCTGCAGTACTACACACCCACCACATGACATGCCCGCTAGCTCGCTGCTGCACCTCAGTCACTGACAGAGAGCGGCCTCAAGGGAGAAAGATCTTGCTCTCTTCAGACAATACTTGCAACTCTCTTCCACAGAAAGTCGCTAGATTTTTTGCTAGGCGCTGATTCCACGCTGCTGTATAGAGGCTTATAATCTCCATTGGTAGTAGAACGGTGATAATGGAGCCATGAACCGCAATCAGCCATCTAGGAATCTTTTTTTTGGTGTCAATTTATGAATATTTAGAATGCATATCATCTTTTTAGCAACATTTAATTAATTATTTCACATTTGTTTTCCTACTGTGACAGTTTTTTAAAATATTTATACACTTTTACCTTCGGCTTTACAGTAAGGTTTATTTTATTTTAATATACTGTATAAAAACTGGAGTGCTTATGATTATGAGTAGGTCACTGACAGTGTTACATATAACACTTGGAAGAAAAAAATATTTTTTTTCCATTACACTGCAATCTAAAGTTAAAAGAGACAGATGGTCTACTACTCAGTCTTAATTCTACATTATAGTTGACCCCTCTTTGACCTTTGGATTTGCAATTATTTCAGTTGCTCATATCTGCCATGCACACACCTGATAATGTACATGGGATGGCCTCGGAACCTCAGGGAGAATGACTCTATATAGCTCTCTAATGATACTGCTCTCTGTAAAACCATAAAATTGTAATCATCGTTATGTATTCTTTAAGGGTAAATTATTACATTGCTGATCATTTAAACAACATAATGAAGCAAATGTGTTCTTCCTGCATGTAACTTTATATTTGGCATCCAACACAGTTACTTATATAGTCTCAAATGTCAACTATGTTTTACTGTTAATAAAAGACACTTGGGGCAACATTACAGTAACATTGAAGTGCTTGTAGATTGCAATCACAAGACAAAGACAGCTGCAGTGGAGAAATAAGGGTCTTCTCTCCAATAAATGCTTCTAGATCATATGTTCCATGTCACCTTATAAATAGTGTTCACATTTTGCTACTCAAACTTGCAGATCTCATCCTCAAGTTGACAGCAGCTAATCTCAAAACGTTTTCAGAGTGATCCACTGCTTGTTTGAGGTGGCTGTGTATTGAATCTATCAACCTTTAAAAGTTAACAAGTTGTCTGGGGAAATGCCATTTGTACCAGTTCAATAGGAAATGTCAGACTCTGATAAAATGGTGAAGCCTTATACGTACTTTGGGATCTGCACAGAAGTAAGAGTGAATTGGAAAGCTGTGTGCCTTTGTGACATAAATGTTAAGAACTGTTCTTCTTCATTTGCCGGTCTTTCAGTAACAAAACAAAGAGGGAAAATACAACTTTGAAAAAGAAAAAGCACCGGAAATAATGTTATGTAGATGCTAATATGTCATCGTAATGCTTATCTAAAGCTTTCCTGTTCCTGACATGGCTGACTGACTCTTTGTCCTTCGATGCTGCCTGAAGTGAAACTATCAATGCTAATGAGAAAGACGTCGTGATCTTAGTATTTTCTTACTGATTGGTGTTGTCATTCAATGATTCAAGGCCCTAGATCCCATTTGTTGTTTTTAAGGAAAGTGAGCAGCAAAACAGCAACACAGCTTTCCTGTGAACAACACAACAAGCAGTTGTTTGCTACAAAGGAACAACATGCAAAACAGGACCATGGTGTGTTGCTTCACAAGTGAAAAATGTGTTGATTTTATCAAATACTTTATGTTGAGGTTACTATCCTCACAGTCTTTTCTACAGATAGTAGAATATTATGTGCAAATATAAGTTCAATTGAGCTCACTTGCACCTTGAAACAATAACGCGCCATGTCAACTGAGAGGTTCTGATGTTCATTTGTATTCTGTTGACATGACACACAAGATAGATGTTCTTGATCTGGCACAGTACACAATTATGTTAGTTTTACTAGTTTAGTTTAGTGTTTTACTAGTCAATGCTATGCAGTATTTATATACAATATGACACAATACATACATAAAGAAAGAAGGTCATTGTTTTCTCTCCTGTTTATGGCAATATTAGCATACATAGAGAAACACTATTATGATAATGAGCATCTGCCGTAGTAGTGTTACAAAAACAAGTGAAAGGTTGTGATAAAATATCCATAGGTACTATCTTTCTGTTGTAAATTTAGAAACAGCTGTGAATTCCATATAAATATATTGTATATAAATTATTGGACAAATCATTGTTCAGACCAGCTTTACTTCCGATTTGTGTCTTTATATCAAACTAGTCACAACCAAAGGTCTGGACATGAGTGTTACTGACAGAAGTACTTTAATGTCAAAACAGTGACTTGTATAAGCCTATTGTATTGTGACTCATGCTTGAATAAATTCATGCAAACAATGCATGCATGCACACACTCTTAATTTGAGTTTGATGATATGACCTACTGAAATTAGCATAGTAAAACCATAAAGCTCATATTTGTATAGTAGCTGAGATGTTGGCAAATTCTACAAAACTTCCCACAGATCTTAAAAAAGATGGATCCACGGTTTACTTCCTAGATTGTGTAAAATATAAAATAATAATAATAATAATAATAATAATAATAATAATAATAATAATAAGACTTGGGAATTACCTTGCATGGTATTTATCTTTCACACAAGCTAAGTTTCCATCCACTTATCAATGGAATTATCTGAAGTTCGGTAAAAAAAAGTAATGCGAATAAAGCTGGTGAAAGTGTGTTTCCATCCAATGGCTTTAAAGCAAATAAAAACCTGTGCGCAATGACGTCACACGCTGGTTTACGATCAAATTGGTATATCGAATTGATTATAGACATTTTCAGGTGTTTCCATTCATTTTCGCACTGAATCGCACAGTCCAGCAGACTTTTGTCTTTGTTGACATCCCCCATGTGTGCAAACAGAGCGGAAATACTGGGTGGAAATTAACTAAAACTTCTTCTTCCTTATTTGGTGGCGGGTTGCAACCATAAAATGACCTAAAACTTAATTGCAATTCATTATTTATTTGGCAAATAACGTTTTCATCCACGTTTATCGCATAAGCCGTATATTGATCAAGATAAATTCCAATTCTGTTTCCATAAGACATTTTTCATTCAATATCACTTTATTCGGATAAAAACGTGTGGATGGATACATGGCTACACACACACACACACACACACACACACACACACACACACACACACACACACACACACACACACTCCTCCTATTTCTTTTCCTGGCTTCTCTCTTGACCTTGATCCATTGACTCTGCAGGTCACCAAGCCCACAGGTCACCATGACAGAATCCCTGATGAGCAGATTTGTTACCATTCTGTGGTCGGATCACTGTTGTCCAATGGGATCTGGTTTGGAAGTTGATACGCAACTGGGAGTATTCAGGATCTCTGGCTCCATGCCATGTCCCTGAGTTACCTTTCCTTTTCTCTTCACACACATAATACTTATGATTTCTCTTCTCTAACAATGTTTTTCTTTTTCACTTTATTGCCCCACCGAAGTCCATGTTGTTTGTCATTCTTCACTGTTTACAATATCCAAATAAGTAAACAAAACCAAAAATTGAAGTCAAAACCAAAGCCAAATTGTTGCTCTCCTATAATCTTCTTACTGTAATGGAAACACAAAGATTTATGAACAAAATGTCAGTTCTTTTTTGAAGCTTCTATTTAATATTACAGATAAGCTCTATAACGTTAGGGAATATTATGAAACTGAAAACTTTTAATGTGAGTGTAAAGGCGGAATCCTTTAGCCTTTAATATGCCCATAAACCAAAAAGACTAACACAAATGAAGAATGTCAGTCTCTATCCTCTGCAGGAGAGACATGTTCATTACATAAGTTCATAAGAGGCTTATTTTTTGGGCTCTGAAAACTTTATTCAGAACATTAATTATGTCCCTGTTTTTCACTTTTTATTGAGATATACCTTTTTAGATAATTATTTTTACATAGTTTTATTATTTCAGTGTCTTGATAATTTATTCTGAAGTGTAAATATTTTGTAAGCGTTGACAAACAGCTAATATAAATCACTGTTTGTGTGCCAGATGCCTCTGACAGTCAGTGGCAAAAACTACAAGATTTTACTTTGCAATACACAGCTTACAAAATTATTATGAGCCTCATTGGCATGCAGCGCTGATGTGAAAGCATTGCATTGCCAAACCTAAGATCCATTGTTCTAATGCTAGTAAGTCAGTTAAGCAAAGACATTTTTCCATGCACACTAGCAGACTCAGTTCATTTAAAAGCTAAATTGGTGTCTGTCCTCAAAGTAGTAGATGGTAGGTCAAACATTAATTTGGACCCGGATATGGCATATTTAGGCTTGTGTCTTGTTGGCCTACTGTTTAAGACGCCCTAGAACCTAGAACAGTATCTCCTGCATAAAGAATCGGCTGCTGTACTGCATCGCATTAATCACTTGCAGCTTAACTTAATTGTGAAACCATATTTGGTCACTGAGATGAATGTTTAAATGACAAATTATCTTGTCTTTTACATTTTTATGAGAGCATTATATCTCGTGTTTAACTGCAAAGTACCATTTGATTGAATTTATCATAAAGAACTATATTTGAATCAGGGCAAGACGGCGCTAGCATGGAAAATAAATTATCCTTAATTGACGTATTACATTGCCTCAATTAGTCTCCTTGTGAATTTGTCTTGGTAATATGTAGCTTTCTACATATAAATGTTCTCGTCTCTGCTATTTTCAGCCCTATTCAGCTCTGTCTTTGAATATGAACATGTTAATATTTGTGTGTTAATAGGGGACATTACAACTCAAATTAATCATAACAGGTCAACATAATTCACATCAAAGTAGATCAGACACTGTGCTTTAGATAACTTAAGTGTGAACTTAAGAGTGCTTTGCATTTCTCAAGCCCATTTATTTTCCAAGATATTATTCGTACTTAAGATTCCTTTAGGTTTTGTGTTATAAATCAATATACAAATGCATAGGATGCCCATGCCCAAATTATGTACTGTATGTCAAGTACTTTTTGCATAGATATACTGTATACATTAAGTTCTGTACTTTAGGGCCAACAAATATTTGGCCCCAGTCTTAGGTAATATTTACTTATTTGCCTTATTGGGCACATCATAACATTTAGGCACATTTAAAGTGCCCATATCATGAAAAAAACACTTTTCTTCTGGGATTTGGGGTGTTTTAGGGTTAGGATATGCAGCAATGTGCAGTACAACAAAAATATGGTGTTTTTTGAAAATGAATCCATGTAAACCTACTCTGGTACAATCGTAAAAAAACAATTATGAACCTGAAAATGAGCATAATATGTGCGCCTTAAGAAATGTAGACATTGTAGAGATGGCATGACCCCACCCATTTAATAATCAATACCCCTCATAGAGAGCCAACCAATCATGTTCCTTCTTCTCAGTAATGTGTGAGGCTACCTATTGATAAGTCATACTATGTGCCTGGTGCTGAAAGAAAAGTTGTATAAACTAACCAGATGCATAACAGTTGAGAAATAAAGGCACTTAATTTTAATCAAACAGCCGCCTTACCACATGTCTTTAATTCAACCACAAATACTCAGTGAGAGATGTGTGTCTCACTTAATGATGAGGAGATTAACAGCAACCGTTTCTTTGGAAACATGAACATGAGACACAAAAAAGAAAAAAAGAAAACATGATTCTCTTTGTATTAGTCTTTAAAACTTCTGTTTTCTTGTCTTGTGGCGATCATCTGGAGGGAAAGTGGTCACTTTGACTGAAGCCTTTCCTAGCAGAGTTCTAATTATTAGTTCAAACAGATGATCATTCCACATCAGTCATAACTCTATGTTCAGGAGCTGTAGCTCCTGACTAGACCCATGACTAGAACTAAAGCTATGGCAAGAAATCCAAAATCTGCCAACAGTCCATTAAAACAAGTTATAAGGTTACACTTCAACTTGTTCTCATTTTTCACTTCATATTTCTTATGTACTTTATTTTGTGTTTAAAATACTAATTGTGATCGTGCATGTAAGAAATATGAGGATTGTTTAAATTTATTTTATATCACAACTGCTAACCCACAAATATCAGTGCTAAGGCCTGTGAAAGCTGTCAATCATGAAAAACATACCTTTCTCTAAGCCAAATATTCTCTTAATGGAATAGTATTTTTCAAAATTGTCACCATGACATACATTTGGGGAAATAAAATCCACTTTTAAGATTCTGAATTTTTTTTATTGACTTTCAGTTTCAAGAGAGGAGTGCAGAGAGCATCTAGCTTCCAAAGATTGCATGTTTTTTAAACATGACGTATCATATGCATTTTGTAACTGAACATTCGTTAAATGTGCAGTAAATACAGTATATTCTGAAAGCATGCCTCTGCAGAGACAATCACCTATACACCTATAAAGCAGTCTTGTCCATGCAAAAACAACACAATCTTTACAAAGTTTTTAATGACCCTGCCAAGACTGTGTCAGAGAGATGTCATTTAAGTTTATGGTAAGTTTTGTTTGCGGCGACTTTAAATGGATCTGAGGTGAAAGATATGATGACTTTTATGTTGCTTTTGCAACTTTTCTTTTAAAAAAGTGACATATCTAGCAACTATTTATAGCAGCTAAATACAATTTGGCTGATGTGGCGGCAGCTCACACAAAAGCTGCTCATTATGCAAGTTAAAAACCGAGTTATAGAGCCTGAAACCTGAAGATGTCTGTTACAACTACTACATGCTCCATGCAATATATTCTTAGAGATAGAGTGTATTCTGGTATAAATAATCAGAAAGTTATCAAAGCACAGGCAACGAACGTCTCAACACCACATTGCGCAACCGGAAGTCCCATGCATTATATTCTTACATTCTTTTTTGTGTGTTATCTTCCTAAAGTTGGCAAGCTGTTTTCAGTAATGTTTCTCTCTTTATTACATTAAGATATGTAAACAGCATTTTGTCTCTGAATGAAGCTTGATGTTTAATCAGGAAAACTGTCTTTATGCTTTCCTTCATTCAAAACATTCTCTCTCTCTCTCCCTCCAGCTTCTACTTTATCAGCGACTTTGGTTATTCATTCAAACCAACCAAACTTCCTGTTGCTGTCAAAGTTTAAAACTGTTCTCCTCTCTGCTGCTGTGAGTTGTCATTTCAGTATGAACCGATATGACCCTCCCTCACCCCATTCACAGCCCGTCTTCATCGCATACAGTGCCCAGGTTCCTTCCACTGAGCTTGCTTGAAGTCCTGCTCCATCTCCCACCATCCAGATTTTCAGCCAACTTTCTTTACCTCTTCAATCTAAGTCAGGGGGTGATGAACTGGATAAAGGTAGCTGGATACAAACTTAAGAAATATCCACAACATAAAAATGCAAAGGTTAGTTTGATAGTTATTGCACATCACAAAACCTTTCTAAGCTTAGAAGTCGCATAACTGATGATAGCTGATGATCACATTTCTATTGTGTTAATGATAGCTTATTCAGATGACAGACAGGGGAGAATTACAAGAAAAAACAGCTTTGGTCTACATTTTTTTGATTTTTTTTTTCCATTTTGTGAAATACACATAACCCTCATGTTATCCTTGGGTCAAATTGACCCGTTTTCCCATATCATTTTTCTTTTTAACTACCCAGTTGTAATTACCCAAAATAACATGATTGATTCTACACAACACTCTTTGGCAAGTACAAATCCCTTCTTTCATTAATTCTTAATCTTATTCAATTTTATAGAAACTGAAAACTAAATGTAAGTGGTTTTGAAATAGTATTGAGTAAAAGTTGACATTTTCCAATGATTATCCAACAACAAAGCTTTCTTTAATTTTAGTCTAAATAATTCCTAATTTCTGCTTTTCTAACTCAAACATTAGGTATAATTTCCTATAAATGAGGTTAATTGACCATAAATTCCAAAAAATAACTGTAGCACTAGAGTTAATAAGTTAGTGTTAAAAACATAAAAAAGTGACAAACGTCAAAGTGTTGATTTTCAATAACGGAAAGACAACAAAGGGTTAATCAGTTTCTTTCCCCAAGTTAGATAAGATACTACTCTCATGCCTTTACGCTAAGTACTGTGTGGGGCTAGAGCCAGGAGGAAGGGGGAAAACGGCCAGCCTGGCTCTTTTATATTCACACCTCTCTAATGCTTAGCAATTAACACGTTGTTTCTTGTTTTTTTAATCCATAAACAAACAGAATGTAAAAACGTCAGTTTATAATTTTACAAGAAGTTAGAATATGTGCTGTAATTATTTTTTACAACCTTACAGTGATGACAAGTAAGACTCAGGCTCTAGCTTCACATTAATTGTACAGACATTACAATGGTATAACTCTTCTGGTCTAATTCTCAGCAAGAAATAAATAAGTTTATCTCATCTAAATTCAGAGAGAAATGCACTTTGTTTTTAACCATAGAACATTTTTTTTGTTGGATATAGAAACATTGAAACATTTGCATGGCCTAAACACATTGTGTGCAAATTGTAAACAAATTAACAAGCACATTTCTGATGCTGCCGTTTATTGGAATACTTTACAGCTTCCATTCATGTCAGTGGTTGTGCAGGCTAGTTTAAGTCATAGTTTGCACCATTGCTCTGCACCCTGATGGATGTCGTGCCATGTCATATTATGAACTTTTCTCTGTACAGCTGTTCTCAGTACAGCACATGTGGTAGAATTGTCTCTTTCCCAGTGGTGAACGCTGCCAGCATGGGTCCTTTTTCTCATTTCTCACAGAAGTGCAACATTCCCCAGAAACAAAAGTGGGGGGGATTGAAAAAGGGCATCAAGAAATTATTTGTCTGCAGGCACAACATATTAGGCTATATGATGTTAAAAATGAATGAATGTAAAATGAATTTATCCGAAAAGCCAGGAATGGCAGGACACAGCATGCTGTAAATATAGCACAAAGGATTATTGTTGCTTTCGTATTTCTTCTTTAAAAGGAGAGCTTCTTTACACAAAATCCACCTACCCAACATACAAACACGCACAATAAACATGAGCTTGTTCTTTTACAAATTAGAACACAACTGTACGAACTTAAATTAATCATTAGTTTCCAAGTTCAGTTTCAGGGCCGATGTGAACCGTAAATATCCACCAATTTCTGCCATTTGTGCTGGTTTCAATAGATCCAAATGAGATGTGTCACCATAGCATGTTTAAATCAAGTAAATAATGACACTGGGATGGAATTTGCAGAGCCAACATCTTATTTCTGATATCTGATTGAATGTAAAACACAAATTAACCAATTAATCCTCAAAGCTCAAATTTTACGATGAGCCTTTTTTGACAAGCTTTGAATATATGAACAGGCATTATTGCATTTTAGCAGGAAATGACTTGCTCTAATTAAATGTACACATTTCTTGAACGTTTTTGCTGCAGAGAATACTGTGACTTGATTACGTTATTGTTCTTAACAATGCACAATTAAGGTGTAAAGAATAAAAATGATGGAGCTTTCGTATCTGTGTGATTGTAAGATGTATTGCACTTTCAGAATTGAGTTATTAAGCCTGAAGCTTGCTACTTGTGACAGCTGTTGTACACTATTCATACATATTCATAATACACTTCATAAAACTCACATGCATGGTTGCATGAAATTACAAACATACCTGCAAAGGGTTCTTGTGGAACAAAGTCGTGCACAGGAAAAGGGTATTCAAAGAACTTAGAGAAAGTAGCAGAACATGTGTAAAATGGTCCATTTAGTTCTAATTGCATTTGATACAAACACATTCCTGTATTAAAATGCCCCTACTGCTCATAGCGAATTAGATCCTTTTTAAATGGAAGTATGTGTTCCTTTTTAACTGCAGATTTTCATGAAGGAGTAAAAGGTACAAGCCAAGCCAAATTATTATTATAATTATTCCTCTCCACCCTATGGTCATTAGGTCACAGTGATGCCTGTTGACTGTTTGAAACAGCATTCTTTTCTAAGTGGCAGATCACGGAGGGCTCACAGTGAGTTGCTCAGTGGTTAACTGAATAATTACAGGATCCTCTGTGTGGCGAAAAGCTTCTATACCTCCCTCTGGCTGATGAAACGTCTTTCATCTTTCAAAGTTACACAAGCTTGTATTTCGAGATACTTTCATCCTGACTTCAAGCACAGAAATACACAATAAGAAAGGCATTCTCATAATCAACCAGACAAATAATTTTACCTACTTTTGTAGGCCATTAGATGTTTTAAGGCTATTAATGTTATGTTGCTTTTGGACTAGCATAAATGAACACTTTTGCATGGTGCAAAAATGTTAGTAGTTGTTTATCAAGAGGCAAAGGGTAGGAAAGCCTTAGCTAGGGGTTTAGAGAAGAAATAAAAATTGCAGATTTACAAAGACAAACTAAGCAGTTCTTGTAGACATGAGTGCACCCTCTGTCCTCTGAATGTAGAACAGGTTGAGATTCAAAGGTGGTACAATTGCCCATAGCAATGTAGCAGTATGAGTGTTGCTCATAATTTCCGGCGCTCTGTTGGCCAATCGGCACAGCGGGACCCGGTATAAAAGCCGCTACTGGTCCTCCCACTAGCTTTCTTGCTGTGCTGACGGAAGTGCGCCACACTTCCGGGTCGCTCACTCTGGGACAAGTCTGCTGAGCTACAGATTTTCGTCTGGCGGGTCCATCTGTTCCCTTTGCAGAGGGAACAGAGCAACGGAGAACTGAGTAAGATCACTGCTGCCGGTGTGGGTTGCATACCCGCAGCTTGCGCCTGCTGGGTTCTATCAACCTCTGCATAAACGGAACCAGGCTGAAGCTGCCGGAGAATGGGATTAGCCACCTAGCATAGCAACCTCAGCTGCTGTTTTGCTTCAGCTGCTGCTTTTCCTCAGCTGCTGCTTTGCCCGAGCTCTTACTTTGCTTGAGACTGCTGTTGTGTTGTAAAATTCTGTGTATTGTAGCATTTTCTACCTATTGCTGCACACCTGTTCATTTCTCACGGTAACTGGGCCAATGTGTGCACCACCTATTCCATACAAACCATTGTTTAACCGGTGAATGTAGCGGGTTTGGCTCCCCACTTTAATTTGGTTTATTCAGGTTTTTTTCCCTTTTGTTATTTTATTTTCAGTTTAGGTAAAAGTTGCAGTTATATTGTTGTTTTTTTCTTTTCATTAGTGATTCTTTTTCTATTTAAAAAACAGAGTTTCTATGGTTAGGTTCCTATTGTGTTCTAATAATTTGTACTTTATTTATTTATTTTTTGCCGAGTTTTTCTTTTGTTGAATTTCTTTCAGTTTGTTCTTTTTATTACACCTTGTATATTGATTTTGCTGTTCTTCTGTGGAGAAAACCCTGCTAATTTTGTTTTTTTGTGTGTGTGTGTCCGTTTTGTTCCTGTTTTAGTTCCTGTTTTAGCTGAGTGCCAAAGGTGGTGGCATTGGTGTCCGAGTGGTGGTATCCTCTTCCTGTGTGCTCTGTGTCTCCCCGTTTGGTCCCCGTTGGGGTCCTTCACTGCCCTCATACTACCTCCCTCTCTACTGGTAAGCGCAGCACACTTCACGAAATTCCCAGGGTGGCGTTGTTGGTGTCTGGCCACACTCCTCCGCCACAGCGAGTAACTGCAGCAAGTCTCCCTTCAAAACTTGAAAGGCCTGCTGCTCCTCTCTCATGTCTCCTGTCATCACTGCATTCCACACTGGCAGGGGGTCCCCTCTACATCCATGTCATTAGCTCAACCCTTAGCACGATGCTTCTCATTTCCTTTCTCTCTGGCCATCAGTACATAGAGAAAGAGAGGAGAGGGGTGAAAGACAGTTTCTATTCCCATATCTTTATTGTATATACTGAACTTAAACAATGAAAGGTCATACACACTGTCAAATCTATGTTAATGTTACACTGGGTGACATAAGACTCAAACGCAAGGCTCAAATAATGCAAATGGTTTATTAAAGTGAGGGGAGATGGGAAGTGTGGAGGCAGTCGCCGAGGGCAGGAAAGAGACTGGAAGATGGGGAAGTGTCGGGGGCGAGGATACTTGGGGAAGCGTGGGGGGAGCCAGGACCGAGGCGAGGATGCGGGGCTGGAAGCGGAGGCAGGTAGAAGCAGGGTGCCGTGGGACGGGGTCTGAGAGGTGGAAGACTGGAGTGGCGATGGTAAATGCGAGAGAGTAGAAACAAAAAAGGGGAAGTCAACAGAAGTTCAGAACTCAAGAGATAAAGAAGGCTTGCTGTGAATTCACCAGGGTGACTGAAGCGACGATCAAGTGAAGATGGGTTGAAGAGCCGGGGTTGAAATCTGATCTTGATTGTAGATGGGAGGCCGGTGTGAGCGGCGGAGAGAGAAGGTGAGTGGATGATTATCAGGTGTGTGCGGTCAGCGGCAGCAGCAGGAGGGGAGAGGGAAAAAGGAAACAGACAAACAGGGCAGGCCAACAGAAAACCAACAGTGGAAAAACTATAATAGAAAATAGTAAACAAAACAAAAACGCACGGCCAGTCGTACCCCAACCATCACAGTTAAGGGGTCTTTGATAGAAACAAATAAGAACTTTGATCAGTTACTATCTTAATTGGACCGGCACATTTTTACCCATATTCTGTTGTACAGGCTACACTGTCTTTTGTAATGGTCTTCCTGTACACCAGAATTAATATAACTAATATATGTACATATACATTTATTTTCTAGTGTTCTGTTAAGAGTATAATTCAAAATTATTGATACTATATTTATAACTTACATTTTTTGTAAATAACTGTGACATTATATGTGGAAGGAACTGTGCTTTTGGATCTAAAAATTAAGTATTGCTTCCATTAACAATCTTGCACATCCTCAGTTGTATTCTTTTTTGGTTGTATTCTTTTTGTCTTTCTGTGCACATAATTCAAACCAAAAGCTGCAAAAAGGACATTCTATTTTTAAAACAACTATATGAGTATTACTGTATGTAAACTACACATAATTGACAAAGTATGTTTTCTCAATTTCTTAAAATCAGACTAATTGACCTACTGTTATTTACTGTATATATTATGTTGTTATCTTACAGATTAGAAAACATACAAGCAGCCTGGTTTTGCAAGAAGCTTACAACTCTAACTTTAGCAATAATCTCTTAGTTTTAAATGGATGATTTAAAAAAAATGGTACAATTAGTGAAAATGATTTCCGAACATTAATGACATGTACTAAAATTATACTTTTAATTAAACCTGCACTCGAAATAGAGTGCACTCTACATCCAACATTATGAGTGTGACTTTTTCATCAATTCTGATTAATTTGGCATTATAGCAGTAAGGAAATAAATAAAAAAACTTCTTAATTTTGGTTGAGGTAGACGTCAACAAAAATCATTGCTTTTACAAGACAATCATGGAAAAAGGCAAATAGGTAAGAACAGTTATGTAATGTGACATGACACAAGGATTTGTCTCAGTTGACTGAGGACAAGACTCACCGTTCTTCTTTCAACATTAGCATAATTTCCTGGGATC
>NW_022602904.1:0-26001 GCF_008692095.1 Etheostoma spectabile | reverse complement strand
TTTTTTTTATAGATAAATGCATATACCACATCAAATTTCTTTTTTATTAATGCATACACCTCAACTTTCTTTTGATTATGCATAAATACATCAACTTTTTTTGATTTATGCATATACACATCAACTTTCTTTTAGATTTATGCATATACCATCACATTTCTTTGTAATAAATGCATCATACACATTCTTATGTCATCATCACTATTCAATATGACATCAACTTTTTTTTATAGATTAATGCATATACAGATTAACTTTCTTGTTATTATATCATCACTGTTCATTATGTCATCATCACTATTCATTATGACATCAACATTCTTTGATATTAATGCATATACACCTCAACATTCTTTGATATTACAGTATTTCTGAGTGCTAAAACACATTTTTTGAACATTTCTCTCGCTTTCCCAAACCTAAACACAAATCACCAACTTAAGCTACACTGTCCAAACCTTTGACTTGTCTTGCTTATATCAAACAATTGCTTTCAAACTATGTTATCTTTACCCAAAAACCAAACACTGTTTCAGATATCACACACATCCAGCTAATGCATAAACACTACACAGCAGTCATTACACACTACAGAGATAAATGCAAAACACTGCACTCAAAGCAGAGCAGGGGAAAAAATTTGATATATTATGAAGTGCTTGCACAATCCGCACACAAATAGTCACCAACAAAATATGCAGCAGATTTCGATAGCATTCTTGTAATCATTCTGCTCAGCATCAGCCCTCTGGGCATGGTCAGGCCACAGGACCTCATCAACGTCACAGGCAATCCTGTCCCCTGCTAAACAACGGGGAAAGACAGTCCTTTAGCATGACGAATCCAACCTTGAATCGATTCCACTCCAAGTTGTCACATGCTGCATCCTTGACTGAGGAGATTTTCCTGTGCATAAGGAGTTTCTGTCATAGACCTTCCACACCTCCATGCAAAAAAAATTCTTCAATGGGATTAAGGAAGGGCGAGTATGGTGGGAGGCACACATTTATAAAACGTGGGTTATTTTCAAACCACTCACGGATTCTAGGACCACGGTGAAAGTTCACATTGTCCCAGATTACCACGTACATGGGATGCTCTGCCTGCTCATCACCTCTCTCTTCACGTCTCAGTATGCTTCCTGTAGAGCATACAGAAACGTTATAAGATGGGCAGTGTTGTAAGGTCCTAAAGTCACATGGCGGTGAATAACCCTGTAGCTGCTGATGGCAGCACATATGGTCACGTTGCCACCACGCTGCCCTGGCAACTCGACAATGGCTCGTTGACCAATAATATTGCGGCCTCTCCTTCTCCTCTTGGTGAGATTGAAGCCAGCTTCATCCAAGAAGATGCACTCATGAGGCCTCTCCATGGAATCCAGTTGAAACCTTCTCTATAGAAATGAGAAAAAGTTCATTTTTGATATAACGTAAATGACATAGCATTCCAGGCTTCATGACTCTGTATACAGTGCTGCATTACATTCAACACAGTAAAGATGTACAGTAACTCAATAGTGCTTTATAATCTCTGGACATTACGTATTACTTACTTGTACATATTGATATCGTAGCTCTTTTACCCTCTCAGAATTTCTCTCAAATGGTACTCTGTAGACTTGTTTGAGACTTATCAGGTTGCGTTTCAGGACACGGTCAATTGTGGAGAGACTCACACTGTTGATTCCTTCAAAGTTCTCGTTGTCTTCCTCAACTCGCTGTTGTATTTCTCGCAGACGAATGAGATTATTTGAAGGACCATATTGACATAATGGTCTCCTGCTCTTGTGAGAATATACCTCTCTTTCCACCGGCATGTGGCAGTCTTTCAATTCTAGCAAATAAAACATCTTGTTAGAATTGTACAGACAGACCTAATGCAATGTAACCAAATATGTAAAATACATAAAATATATATTTTTATGTAATACTATTATTAGTTTTACTGTAATACTGCAAGAAAAGGGCCAATTTTTAGAGATGTTACAGTAATTTACTGAGACATTCCACAACTGTACATACTGTACTGTAAGTTTGAGGGACCACAAATGATAGTACACTTACCGGTTGTGTTCTCTGAATGTCCTGACAATGGAGGCCACAGAGAACCTGCTTATATTTGGTTGAACACGTAGTCCTGCTTCCCTCATACTCATTCCATGAACCAGAACATGGTGTATGATTGTTGCTCTAATTTCATTGGAAATGATGGCTCTTGTTCTTCCTCCTCCTCCTCCTCCTCCTCCTCCTCTTCCTCCTCCGTCTCTTCTTCCTCCTCCTCTTCCTCCTCCGTCTCTTCTTCCTCCTCCTCCTCCTCCTCCTCCTCCTCCGTCTCTTCTTCCTCCTCCTCCTCTGTCTCTTCCTCCTCTGTCTCTTTCTCCTCCTCCTCCTCCTCCTCCTCTTCCTCTTCCTTCTCTTCCTCTTCCTTCTCTTCCTCTTCCTTGTCGTCCACGTCCACGTCCACGTCCACGTCCACGTCCACGTCCACGTCCACGTCCACGTCCACGTCCACGTCCACGTCCACGTCCACGTCCACTTCTACGTCCACCTTCTCTCCTGCTCTCCTGTGAAAATCACACATCCCATTTGGATTTGACCTGGCTTTATATCCCCATTACTGATTGGGTGCAACACATTACTGATTTGAAACAGGTGTGTTAAATTTTGAGTGCTTGTGTGTTACCGATGACAACAGTGTGTTACTTTTGGGGCTGTGTTGTGCCATTCTGAGTTGAAGTGCACCAAAATGCTACATGTGCTTTTTGAATGACAATGTGTTTACAGTTTTGCACAAAGAGCGATTCCGATTTGCTAGCTGTGTCTAACCACATGAGAAGTGTTTAAAGTTCTACAAACTGTGTGCTTCAATCAATAAAGTGGTTTGTACACTTGCAACTTTGGTTTTGCGAATGAATTTTAGTGTTTTAGCAACTCAGAAATACTGTAATGCATGTACAAATCAACTTTCTATTCATTGTATCATCACCATTAATTATGATATCATCACTATTCATCCCTTCTCTCCAAAGCCAGGAGCATATCTGGCCATATTCATTGCTCAAGCAAAGCCAGCAACAGATTACATGAGCTCCAAACACAGTAGAACCTCCCCCAGCACACGCTCATAACAGATGAAAAAACAAGGTGGAACAATACTTTCTACATGCTCCAGCGGCTGGTGGAGCAGCGCAGGGCTTGGCATTCTAACATGGGTAAAGATTCTACAATCATCTATCCAAATGAGTGGGGGTTAGCATCAGACATGCTCACTGTTCTTAGTCCTTTTGAGGAGGTCACACGGGCGCCCTCAAAACCCAGCGCCTCCATCTCTGAGGGCATCCCCCTCCTTTTTTTTTCATAAACTGTAGATTCTATAAAGCTACTCTGAGATAGTCATTTATTTTTTAAATTTGAATTTTTTCAACAAAAGAAATAAAATGCATGTGCAAAACACCATCTCTGATCAATACAGTATACTGTCTATTGTGTAAAGGCATACCTGACACATCTAAAATATTGCAGTTTCTGTAATTTCAGCTGATGATAGAGTTTTTTTTGTCATTGTGTTATGATTGACTAAATGTTCCTGTTGGAGGAGAACGTGTGTTAGTGTTTGGAATAATTATTGTATTTTGAAACATGTTTGCAGTGTTTTGTTAGACATAGTGTGTTGTGTTACTGTATTATTGTATTTTGAAAATTAGTTTTGGAGTTTAGTTTACAATGTGGGATTTTGAGCACGAAATTAACTGTTTTACCAGTTGTGTGTTTTGGGTGTGTTGGTGTAATCTATGAAAAAAGTTGATGTCATATTGAATAGTGATGATGTCATAATGAATAGTGATGATGACATAATGAATAGTGATGATGTCATAATGAATAGTGATGATGACATAATGAATGTGTATATGCATTAATCAAAAAGAAATGTTATGTATATGTGCAGTTATGTGTAGCCGCCTTACTGAAGGAAGCGTTTGGTCTGGAAAAAGAGCCGCTTTTGGACAGGTCCCACCGGACCCTCCAACCCAAACCCAAGCCTGGTGATGGTCCACGAGCCATTGTGTGCAGATTTCATCGTTACAGTGACTGTGTTGACATTCTGCGCCGCGCTAGAGAGCTCCGACAGATGAAAGTCAGAGACTTGACCGTCTCACTCTTCCCCGATCACACTGCCAAGATAGCTCGGGCTCGGGCTGCTTTCAACAAGGTCAGACGCCAACTTCGTGGCATTGTCGGTGCTCGATATGGTCGGATTCATCCAGCGCGACTTCGCATCACACACAACGGTGTGGAGAAGGACTTTGTTTCTGCGGATGAAGCCAGCGACTATGTCAAAACTTTGATTTCTGGGTGCGCTCTAGTAGCTTTTCAGATTTTTGTTCTATTATTCCTTAGTTTGTGGACTCACCAGCCTTATTTATCTACATGTTCAGTATTTTTTTTTAGTATGTTTTCAGGTTTTCTGGCTTGCTACACTAACTAGGTTAGTGTCACTGTTTGTTTATAGCAGGTATTTTTTTTTTCCTTCAATCTTACTGTATGTGATTAACATTATATATATATTTTGTATTTTGTACTTCAGATATGATCAGCACTACCTCATTTTATGCTTTCTCCATCTGATAGTACAGGACTGAGGGCCTACTATTATTTGTCATTTTGCATGTTTACGTGCTTTACTATATTCATGTGCATACTGTTAAACAGTGTTGAGATCGGCGGGAGTTTTTTTTCTCTCTTACCTTTGTCTATTCTGCATGGTCTCCGGGTTGTTCAACGCTATTGTGGACAACTTTTGGTTATTGTGGGAAACACTGCTGTCTCCTTTGTTCTATGGTTATATGGGGACTTTGGGTGTATTTGTGTTTGGGGGTGCTCTCTATGACCATTTTCATTTTTTTTATGTTATTTTGTTATTTACATGGTTAATGGCATTATAGATCCCAGCATGGCTGGGTCAGGCACACCTCTCAGATTTATCAGTGTGAATATCAGAGGTATGGGGAATCCTGTTAAGCGATCTAAGGTTTTTGCGCACTTGAAACGTTTAAACTCTGATATAGTATTCTTGCAGGAGACTCACCTTCGCGTCAAAGATCACCGTAGGTTACATTGCCCTTGGGTGGCTCAAGTTTTCCACTCAAATTTTAATTCAAAAGCTAGAGGAGTCGCCATTTTAGTTAGCAGAAAAGTTCAGTTCTCATCCACTGATGTTATTGCTGATAGGAACGGCAGATACCTCATGGTTGCTGGTACTTTTTCACAAAAGAGGGTTTTGTTTGTAAATGTAAATGCCCCAAACTTCGATGATGTTGAATATGCTTACAGATTGCTGAGTAACATTCCCTTCTTGAATACACACCTGCTGATCTTCGGTGGGGATCTAATTTGTGTTTTTGACCCAATCTTGGATCGTTCTAATCCTCGAAATCTGACTCAATCTGCTATGTCTATGACATTCTCTGATTTTATGAAACGGAATGGTCTTGTTGGTCCATGGAGATCTCGTAACCCCACCATTAAAAAATTCTCTTTCTTTTCCCAGGTGCATCATTCATATTCTAGGATTGATTACTTTTTTATTGACAGTAGGCTTAATGCAGGTGTATTTTCCTCTGACTATTTAGGTATTGTAATATCTGACCATTCACCTTTATTATTAGATATGCAACTTTCTACCTATAAACGTAGCCCACCTCTTTGGAGATTTAACTCTCTTCTATTGGCAGACAAAGAATTTTGCGAACTTATTTCAAATTCTATTGATGAGTTCTTGTCTTTCAATCAAAATGTATGTAGGCAGTTATTAAAAAGAAAGTTGATGTGTATATGCATTAATAAAAAAGAAAGTTGATGTGTATATGCATTAATATCAAAGAAAGTTTATGTGTATATACATTAATATCAAAGAAAGTTGATGTGTATATGCACATTTATTAAACGGCATGTTATTTTAAGCATGCAATTGATATGGGTTGATCAGAAATTGTTATATTTATTGCTGATTTAAAAACTATTTACATGACAGCATTGAGCTTCAGATCAATGGTGTTGTCATGGTAACAAACAAACTATATACAGAACGTTTTGCAACAATGAATACAAAACATGCGGTTGCAATTATGAAGTAAAATGTAATGAACAAGACTTTTCATACTCAGTATAACTTTCTTTTTTTAACTTTTAATTTTTTATGATCATTGTGACTTTTTTTGTTTTTGGTTCTTTTTTATTTTTTTTATTTCGACACCAGGTATGTGTGAGTGTGTGTGTGTGTGAGTAAGAGAGAGACACACAGAGAGAGAGAGAGAGAGAGAGAAAGAGAGAGAGGGGGCGGGGGCAGCTGGCAGTTAAAAAAAAAAAAATCTCCGATGGCAGAGAAGCAACGGGAGTTGCATTTAAACCAAGCAGCATGTCTGAAACCCACGTTCACCAGAAATCTACTGGTTACTATGTAAGGACTACAAACCCCACGTTCACCAGAAATCTACTGGTTACTATGTAAGGACTACAAACCCCACGTTCACCAGAAATCTACTGGTTACTATGTAAGGACTACAAACCCCACGTTCACCAGAAATCTACTGGTTACTATGTAAGGACTACAAACCCCACGTTCACCAGAAATTTACTGGTTACTATGTAAGGACTACAAACCCCACGTTCACCAGAAATCTACTGGTTACTATGTAAGGACTACAAACCCCACGTTCACCAGAAATCTACTGGTTACTATGTAAGGAATACAAACCCCACGTTCACCAGAAATCTACTGGTTACTATGTAAGGACTACAAACCCCACGTTCACCAGAAATTTACTGGTTACTATGTAAGGACTACAAACCCCACGTTCACCAGAAATCTACTGGTTACTATGTAAGGACTACAAACCCCACGTTCACCAGAAATTTACTGGTTACTATGTAAGGACTACAAACCCCACGTTCACCAGAAATCTACTGGTTACTATGTAAGGACTACAAACCCCACGTTCACCAGAAATCTACTGGTTACTATGTAAGGACTACAAACCGAAGTTAAAAACAAACCTGAAGCTAAAGAAACCCTAAACGTTAACGGAACAGATCCGCAGACCGAATTGACTGACGGAGCAGAGAGAGAGAGCGAGAGAGAGAGCGAGAGAGAGCGCATTTCTCCATGTTCTGTGTGTGTGTGATTGATCCGAGCGGGTTTGTAGGCGGGGGGGGGGGGGGGGGGGGGGGGGGGGCGCTGTGATTATCACAGAACGCTGCGCGGCCAGTTGAGGAGTTTTATTCAATCCGAGCACGGATATTGACTCATATTACTCGGATAATACTTGTACTCGGCAAAAGTGCTTTATCCGTACCGGATACTCGTTTCAGCCGGACACTCGGATCACCCCTAATATACACATCAACTTTCTTTTAGATTTATCATCACCATTCATTATGTCATCATCACTTTTCATTATGACATCAACTTTCTTTTTAATAAATGCACATACACATCACATTTCTTTTTTATTGATCCATATACACATCAACTTTCTTTTAGATTTATGCATATACACATCAACTTTCTTTTTGATTAATTCATAAACACATCAACTTTCTTTTTAATAACCGCATATATACATCAAATTTCTTTTTGATTAATGGATAGACACATTCATTATGTCATCATCAAAATTCATTATGACATCAACTTTCTTTTAGATTAATGCACATAGACATCAACTTTCATTGATATTAATGCATATACACATCAACTTTCTTTTTGATTAATGCATATACACATCAACTTTCTTTTTAATAACCGCATATACACATCAACTTTCTTTTTAATAACCGCATATACACATCAACTTTTATTGATATTAAAGCATAAACACATCAACTTTTACTGATATTAATCCATATACCATCAACATTCTTTGATATTACTGCATATACACATCAACTTTTGTTTTGATAAATGCATTTACAGATCAAATTTCTTTTTGATTAATGCTTAAAAAATATCAACTTTCTTTTTAACAAGTGCATATACACATCAACTTTCTTTCTCTTTAAGATGAGATGGTGCTTGAACATGAAGAGCTTTGTAGGTGAGAAGAAGGATTTTAAATTCTATTCTGGATTTTACAGGAAGCCAATGCAGAGAAGCCAAACCAGGAGAGATGTGATCTCTTTTTCTGGTTCCTATCAGAACACGTGCTGCAGCATTCTGGATCAGCTGAAGAATCTTTATGGACTCTTTTAAGCAGCCTGATAATAAAGAACTGGAGTAATCCAGCTTAGAAGTAACAAATGCGTGGACTAGTTTTTCTGCATCAATTTTCGACAGGATATTCCTGAATCTCTGAATGTGATGACTACTGCACTGGGGAAACTTCGGCAGGCCTGGCCACGATTTCACGTCAGGGAGATTTTTCCGTGAACGTCATGGAGAGTTTAACTTCGCAGAGTTTGATTGTGCAAAGTCAATACAAATAAAGAAATGTGTTTCCGCCCTGTTTCGAACAGGGGACCTTTTGCGTGTGAGGCAAACGTGATAACCACTACACTACGGAAACTGACAAAACTAATTTATTCGGCATATTTGTGGGAAAATGCACCATTTTTATTTTACTGCAAATGTTCAAAAAGCTACAAAATAGAGATTTTAAACTAGATTCAGTCACAGATGCTTTGTCATGTATTTGAATGACAGCAAATATGTAGTAAACATAAATATTTCTACATGCATTGACTGTGGCCCAAATGTTGGAATAGCGCCACCTATTTCTTGATGTGCCAAATATTAAGCTTGGGCATTCCTAGTTAGTATAATGGACAGTATCTCCGCCTGTCACGCTGAAGATCGGGGTTCGATTCCCCGACGGGGAGATTTTTCTACCAGCTAACCAATGCTACAAGGCCTCGAGGAAGTCCCGGCGAACGCGTGGTATACTCCGGAAAGTGGGCCTTGGCTCAAGCTGTGTTCAGCATGGGAGGAGAACTCCTGATCCTAAATGGGAATATTTTCAAGCGATGGAAAGAGCACAACTCCTGGACGTGAACAAAACGTCACAAGGCGCCGCACAGTTTCAAGTCTGGGCACCTTAGAATTCCATTTATGCTCTTTTCAGACTATGTGGTTCATTTGGCTTTATCAGGCATTGATCTACAGCTTCCACTGGGGTGAATCATGAGGGGGAAAGCGTGCCTTGGCTCAGGCTGTGTTCAGCATGGGAGGAGAACTCCTGACCCTAAATGGGAATATTGTCAAGCGATGGAAAAAGCATATCTACTGGACATGAACAGCACCTCACAAGGCGCAGCAGAAGGTGGGAGAGTGTCAAGTCTGGGCACCTTATAATTCCTTGTCTGCTCTTTCCAGATTATGTTGTTCTGTGGGCTTCATCAAACAGTGATCTACAGCGCCCACTGGGGCAGATTGAAGTCCAGTGTCAAGCATTCGTAATCAAAGTCAGCCCCTCCAAATCTCAAAGCTCAGGATTTCTCCCATCGGGTTGGGAGTCAATTGCTGTCCCAAGTGAAGACGTTCTTGTATCTCAAAAGCTTATTTCAAACAGTGCAACTTGTTCCAACACAAAAACCACAATACTACTGAAACTTTGGATGGTCGCCTCCGCCTCTCACACGGAAGACTGGGGTTTTTCTTTCCCTATGGGGAGATCTGTCTACCAGCTGCTAATTATTTCCCAAGGCTAAATCGACACTAGTATCATCTGCCAGAGTAGTTTGGATACGAGGCCCAACCATAGCAAAAGATATGAACTTTTTTAAGAATGTATTATAGTGGATATACTCCAAGAAAGACAAAGGTTTTACAAAAGGATTGAGAATGATCCTGCTATCAAAGCTATTAATAATCAAATATAATATTTACCAATTTACATGTGAAAATATGTCTGCTCTATACACGTTAAATTAATTTACACATTTATAGTGTGATGTGTATATTCTCATACTTTTTTACAATATATTTTGTTTTCATCCCTCAAAAATAAATAAAAATAAAATGAGATAAGTCTTATAGACTGGAATTGTCTACGTTGTATGACATCACAGCATTCTATAACACATCAAAAGAACTACTGACCAATCAGCTGTGAGTTCATGATGAGGTCACAAAACATCCATAGAGAACCTATATGTACAAGCCGTGTTGAGTCTTTAAGTTCAGGGTTCTGCTCCGGGCAGCTGGAGGCCAGAAGCTTCGGCAGAGACTAGGCGCTGCGAAAGCAGCTTGTCTTTGGAGGCCTCGCTTCCAGAAGACTAGGACCAGATGCTGCAAAAGCAGTTGGTCTTTGAGGCCTCCTCACCTGAAGCCGCTGACCTCCAGCCAGCCAGAGCAGGGGGCCCAACTGGCTCCGCCAGGGAACAGAGCTACCAGCTCTGGGGACAGGGGTCAGGGACCAGGTAAGTGGTTTAGAAAGGTATTAGGTATCATGAATCTCCAAAAGAAAACACTGGTTCCAAACAGCTCTACTGTAGTCCAGCCTATACTCTGCTCCTGATTGGCTTGTAATCCTTACCTAGGTACTGCGCATGTGCAACTCTCAACAAAGATGGAAGAGAAGTGCGATGCCTCACTCTGTAACTAAAATCGAGAGGTGTTTCAGGTGATTGATGTGCCTTTGATACTGAAATCCTTTCTTGGGGAGGACCCCCAACTACCACATACTGAGTTACTGTCACCCATCAACATTTGACCCTGACGTGATTTGAACACGTAACCTTCTGATCTGGAGTCAGACGCGCTACCATTGCGCCACAAGGTCTGTTGACTAATGCATGTACACTAATGCATGACTGATTTAAGTTGTAGAGTTCTTCTCCGGGTAGCTGGAGGCCAGCGGCTTCGGCAGAGACCAGGCGCTGCGAAAGCTTTTTGAAAGTTTGGCTTTGGAGGCCTCGCTTCCAGAACGCAGGGACCGTGCGACGCAAAAGCAGTTGGTCTTTGAGGCCTACTTACCTGAAGCTGGTGATTAATGTGTTTCAGGTGTTAATATCTTTTATGTCTTTGATGTGTCTCAGGTGTTTGATGTGTTTCAGGTGTTTGATGTGTTTGATGTATTTCAGGTCTTTGATTTTTTTTTGTGTTTGAGATGTGTTTCAGTTGTTTAATGTGTTTCAGATGTTTGATATGTTTCATGTGTTTGATTTGTTTCAGGGATTTGATATGTTTCATGTGTTTGATGTGTTTCAGGTGTTTGATATGTTTCAAGTGTTTGATGTGTTTCAGGTGTTCAATTTGTTTCAGGTGTTTGAGTTGTTTGATGTGTTTGATGTGTATCAGGTTTTTGATGTGTCTCAGGTGTTTGATGTGTTTCAGGTGTTTGATGTTTTTTATGTGTTTCAGGTGTTTGATGTGTTTGATGTGTTTCTGGTGTTTCCAGATGTCTTTGATGTGTTTTATGTTTTTTATGTGTTTGTGCTTCCGGTGTTCTAAGTGTTTCAGGTGTTTGATGTGTTTGTGTTTTTGTTATTTGATGTGTTTCAGGTTTTTTATGTGTTAATGTCTTTTATGTGTTTCAGGTGTTGATGTCTTTGATGTGTTTTATGTGTTTCAGGTTTTTGATGTTTTTTATATGTTTCAGGTGCTTGATGTCTTTGATGTGTTTGATGTGTTTCAGGTGTTTGATATGTTTCAGGTGTTTGATTTGTTTCAGGTGTTTGATGTGTTTCAAGTGTTTGATGTGTTTCAGATGTTTGATGTTTTTCAGGTGTTTGATGTGTTTCAAGTGTTTGATATGTTTCAGATGTTTGATGTGTTTCAGGTGTTTGATGTGTTTGATTAGTTGAAGGTGTTTGACGTGTTTTATGTGTTTCAGGTGTTTGATGTTTTTCAGGTGTTTGATGTGTTTCAAGTGTTTGATATGTTTCAGATGTTTGATGTGTTTCAGGTGTTTGATGTGTTTGATTAGTTGAAGGTGTTTGACGTGTTTTATGTGTTTCAGGTGTTTGATGTGTTTCAGGTGTTTCATGTGTTTCAGGTGCTTGATATGTTTCATGTGTTTGATATGTTTCAGGGGTTTGATATGTTTCAGGTGTTTGATGTGTTTCAGGTGTTCAATTTGTTCAGGTGTTTGAGATGTTTGATGTGTTTGATGTTTTTGATATCTTTCAGGTGTTTCAGGTGTTTGATGTTTTTGATGTTTTTTATGTGTTTCAGGTGTTTAATGTCTTCGATGTGTTTGATATGTTTCAGGTGTTTGATCTGTTTGTACTTCCGGTGTTGGATGTGTTTCAGGTGTTTGATGTCTTTGATGTGTTTCAGGTTTTTGATGAGTTTCAGATGTTTATGTGTTTCAGGTGTTTGATGTCTTTGATGTATTGTATGTGTTTCAGGTGTTTAATGTCTTTTATGTGTTTGATATGTTTCAGGTGTTTGATCTGTTTGTGCTTCCGTTGTTGGATGTGTTTCAGGTGTTTGATGTCTTTGATGCGTTTCAGGTGTTTGATGAGTTTCAGATGTTTATGTGTTTCAGGTGTTTGATGTCTTTGATGTGTCTGAAGTGATTCAGGTGTTTCAGGTGTTAGATGTTTTTAATGTGTTTCAGGTATTAGATGTATATGTAAATTGGTGCATAAAAGCCTATGTTAATAGAGGAAATGAAGCCGTTGATGCTCAAATCCTTGCTGGGGGAGGACACCCAACTACCACATATTGAGCTACTGCCACCCATCAACAACATGTTCTCTTCCAACAGGAACATTTAGTCAATCATACCACAATGACAAAAAAACACTATCATCAGCCGAAATTACAGAAACTGCAATATTTTAGATCTGTCAGGTAGACTCTTATACAATTGTCAGTATATTGTATTGATTATAGATTGTGTTTTACAGATGCATTTTGTTTCTTTTTCTGCAGAAATCCAATCCAAAAAATGAATGACCATCTCAAAGTAGCTTTATAGAATGTACCATTTGTTGTCTATTACACACACTAGAGCCACACCCCCCACTGGACTGTAGGCCTATATGTGACATGTTTTTAAATTTGTGAGTGTTACAGTCAACTCCTAAAACTGTTCACGCAGTATAATAGCAAATATGGAAATCAGACAAACATTATGAGGAGAAAGAGCTCATTTTGGTGAGTAGGCTATGCCTTAAGCAGCAGGGCTAAGAAACGGGATTTGTGAAAGCACAGTTATAATGAAAATAATAGAAAGTGTTTAGCTTTCCAAAATCCCAGAACATAAAACTTAATTTCTATATTATCTCTAAATGACAGTAGCTCGCACACAGCAGGCATGGTGCGACACCTACTGGTCTGTTTTTGCAATCGATTTGAACTGCCCTAGAGGGTCCCTATGTGGTGGAAACCACATTAAATATTAATTTAATTGTATAATATAGCGCGAACAGTAACAACTCTGTGCACACAAGTTCTTGTGTGGGAGTAGTGGGATTTGGTGCTGGCAATAGAGTCCTTGTAACGTAGGATGTGGTTGTTGTACATTTCTTTGTGAATAGTGAGACCAGTTTTCCTATGGAGACGTTCAAGTTGCCGACCTTTGGCTTTCATGAGACAAAGATCGGGGGTGAACCAAGGGGCGGAGACAGAGAAAGAAACAGATCTGTTTTTCAACGGTGCAAGAGAATTCAGAATATTATGGAGTCCAGTGTTGTAATGAGAGACCAGATCATCGGGGGTGGAGAGATTGTGAGTGTCAGGAAGGCAGAAGGAGTGAATAGTTGAATTGAGTGTGGCGGGGTTGATATTCTTTGTGTTCCGAAATTAAATAAGGCGTGGTATTTTTGAGATGGAGAGATGGAGTTTCACTGGAAATGAGAGGAGAAAATGGTCAGTTATAGGGAGTTCATCTGCTGTAAGGTCAGACAGGGTTACAACCAGAGCAGCAGATTAAGTCCAGAATATGTCCTTTGGAGTGTGTCGGAAAAGTGGTATGTTGCTGACATCCAAAACTGTCTAAGCAGGAGGTGAAGTCTTTGGTGAGAGGCAGGTTGATATTGTCCATGTGGTTTTTGACCCAGCAGTATTATGTTTGGTGAGAGAGAGGATAAGTGGGTAAGGAAAGCAGCAAAGTAATTTAAAAAAATTACTATTCTGTTTAGGGAAGCAGTAGAAATGATGGTTGGAGTGGGACCAGACAACAGATTCAAAGGAGCTGAAGACAGAGTTGGCTCTCTGCAGGTTCTTTAAGCAACAAACGTCCCTGTGTGGACTTGAACCACCATCCTTTAAGTTAACAGCCGACTGCGCTGACCTATTGCGCCACAGAGACTGTGCCTGTTTGATATTTTATGAGCAGGAGCTCGATCTTCAAGCCACAAGCATTTCCTTTATGGCTATAGTAAGTAAATAGTATGTGCTTTATACAAGTTATAATGTTTATTATGTTTATTTTTACATATAGGACATACAGATAGAAACTGTTTTAGACAACAGAAATGTGAATCACAGATTTTCCAGCCCCTGAGCCTGAACAGCAGAGCAGAGTGACACAGTGGAAGCGTGCTGGGCCCACAACCCAGAGGGTGATGGATCGAAACCTTCCTCTGCTAATTCCTATTAAGTCTATTTCCAGTCTCTTGATGTTTAACAAAGCATCTGTGTCTGAAATGAAATGTCTCCACCTGCTGAAGAGTAAACTTAATGGCATGTCAAGTTTATTTCATCCATAAAAATGGAAACTACTCATACCTGCTGTAACACTCATAAAAAGCACCCAAAGGACAACGTTAAGTGGCCCCGGGAGCCAATGCCACGGGTCCCAAGGACCCATAAGGCCAATGCCACGGGTCCCTGGAACCCAAAGGACAACGTCAAGGTCCCCCGGGACCCAAAGGACAATGTAAAGGGTCCTATGGACCCGAAGGACAATGTCAAGGGTCCTATGGACCCGAAGGGCAACGTAAAGGGTCCCTGGGACTCTTAATCTCAGGGTCGTGGATTCGAGCCCCATGTGGGGCGGTGGTGTTTTAGAGAGTGTGAATACATGAGTTCTGCACCGTATAATGTGGCTGTATTGAGGCAGATCGTCTGTCAATAGCAAGATTAGCAGTTCCATCCCAGTGTAAAAATCCCTGTAATTTACCAGACTAAAATGTGCCTGCATTCTACAATCATGGCCTGTGCTGACCTCCTGTTCCTCAGATCAAACTAAAGTCTGGTGACAATGCATGTTCAAATTCTAAAACTTCAACCTATTGTTCTAGAACTGCAGCTTAACATTCTAGAACTACAATGTAGCATTTTAGAACTGTAATTAACATTGTAGGACCGCAACTCTTAAAATTCTTCAACTTCAACCTATTGTTCCAGAACTGCAACTTAACATTCCAGAACTGCAAGTTAACATTCTTGAAGTTTGACCTAACATTCTAGATCGACACCTTAACATTCTAGAAATTAAACCTAACATTTTAAACTACAACACAGCATTGTAGAACTGTAAGTAACATTTTAGGACCATAACTCTTAAAATTCTAAAACTACAACCTATTGTTCTACAACTGCAACTTAACATTCCAGAACTGCAGCTTAACATTCTTGAACTTAAACCTAACATTCTAGAACTGCAGCTTACCATTCTAGAACTACAATGTAACCTTTAGGACTATGAGCAACCTTTTGGGAACGCAACTTATATATAACGCAACAAATTCTAAAACTTCAACCTATTGTTCTTGAATTGCAGCTCAAATTTCTAGAATGAAAGCTTAACTTTCTAGAACTGCATCTTAACATTCTAGAACTTCATCATAACATTCTAGAACTGCAGCTTAACATTTTAGAAATTAAAGCTAACATTGTAGAATGGCAGCTTAACATTCTTAAACTTCAACCTAACATTGTAGAACTGCCAAGTAACATTCTAGAACTGTAACATTTCAGAAGTTTTAAGTAAAATTTTGCGACCGCAACTTAAAACTTGTACAGTGCCTGGCTAACTCAGTCAGTAGAGCATGAGACTCATAATCTCAAGGTCGTGGGTGCGAGCCCCACGTTAGGCTGTGTTGTTTCAGAGAATGGGAATCCCTGAGTTCTGCACAGTATCAGATGGGGTGGATCTGCTGTGAATCGCAAGATTAGCAGTTTCATCCCAGTGTAAAAATCCCTGAAATTTTTCATTCTACGATCATGGCCTGTGCTGACCTCCTGTTCCTCAGATCAAACTAAAGTCTGGTGACAATGCATGTTCAAATTCTAGAACTTCAACCTGTTGTTCTAGAACTGTAGCTTAACATTCTACAACTGCAGCTTAAAAGAAAGTTGATGTGTATATGCATTAATCCAAAATAAAGTTGATGTGTATATGCATTAATCAAAAAGAAAGTTGATATATATATGCATTAGTAAGTAGACCTTGTGGCACAACGACAGACAGTCAGTAGAAAAAAAACGTTTGTTGTAAGAAAACTTGTTTAATTTGTTATGAATCTTTTTTGTAATTTTACAGATGTTTAAAAATATCAGAAAGCATATCAATATTGCAGTATTCATAATCAATATTGCAATATCACATTTTGTCAATATCGTGCAGCCCTAGTGTGTGTGTGCGTGTGTGTGTGTGTCTGTGTGTGTGTGTGTGTGTGTGTGTGTCTGTGTGTGTTGGGAGTGGGGCTGCTAAATGTCAAGGGCTAGGAGGAGATGGATGCAGAACAACGTGGTAGTACAGTGTGTGTGTGTATGTGTGTGTGTGTGTGTGTGTGAGAGAGACAAATATAAAAAGCTTCAAGTAGACTCTAATAATATAATCATATTGTTTCTTCCATTTATTAAAATATCTGACTTTACTGCCACTATCTGTTTCTTCTACTCTACCATATTTATAGTGTATGATTTGCATAATACCAATCATAGCCTACATCACATCAAAAACTACCTCTGTCCCTGTTCTATTTTTAAAGACACAACATTAGGTTTTTCAATCAGATTGATAGTCAAACTGGAAATGTCCCCATGTTTCTCCATTTTCAGGGATTATGTTCCCAGTTTTGATCTCAGACGTCTGGTGACTTTATATCATATCAGAATATTCTATTACTGTTAAGCCCATTATGAATATTAAAATACGCCTAACCATGTGTCCTGTGTCATAGCTACATGTATGACCTTTGCAGCAAAAGAACGTGTGAAAATCAGTTTGGGATTCAGTGAGCTTGTTGGTTGTTTAGAGGCTAAAAACAGGTTTAAACTAACTGTCCCTGTTTGAGCCTGTTGGGTGCTAACTCTAGCAGGAGGATAACATGGGGTAGACACCACCGATTGGTTTCATTTCTCTCTCCACTGACAGACCTCCTAATGTACAAACTACAGAGCTACGTGTTGAAATTGACGATCATTCTCCTTTAACAAGCCACACACACACACACACACACACACACACACACACACACACACACACACACACACACACAAAGAGGTAAGTCCCACTTTACAGCAGAGCTAAAACTACTTTTACTGAACTGTTTCTGTTTAGTAGAGCTGGATTGTGATGGGGAAGGAGTACATTCACTTCTCTCACATTGTTCCTTCAAATGTATAACTTTTTTGTCAGTTATGTTCCAAATATCAGTACAGTATGATGTGCTGTGATCAGGAGATGCATACACACTTTTTCTTTAGGCGCTGTACCAAATTCGGTGAAGATTGGCCCTTAGGGGGCGCTATAATCCACATTTATTGTTTTTTTGTAAAAACTCAATGCATTTCAGTGGGAAAATTGCAATATGTCTGCCACAGTAAATGCTATAAACATGAAACTTGTGATGTTTGTTATGCCTCTCTGAGGCAGTTATGACCATAGACATATAAAGAGCAGATGCTGCATCGACTGGCGCTGACGAGCAGAGGTAGTTTTTTATGTGATGTAGGCTATGATTGGTATTTTGCAAATCACACACTATAAATATGGTAGAGTAGAAGAAACAGATAGTGGCAGTAAAGTCAGATAATTTAATAAGTAGAAGAAACAATATGATTATATTATTAGAGTCTACTTGAAGCTTTTTATATTTGTCTCTCTCTCTCACACCCACACACACACACACACACACACACACACACACACAAACACACTGTACTACCACGTTGTTCTGCATCCATCTCCTCCCAGCCCTTGACATTTAGCAGTCCCACTCCCCACACACATATACACACACAGACACACAGACACACAGACACACACATAGACACACACACACACACACACTAGGGCTGCACGATATTGACAAAATGTGATATTGCAATATTGATTATAAATACTGCAATATCGATATGTTTTCTGATATTTTTGCCGTTGCGCCACAAGGTCTACTTACTAATGCATATACACATCAACTTTCTTTTAGATTAATGCATATACACATCAACTTTATTTTGGATTAATGCAAATACACATCAACTTTCTTTTAAGTTGCAGTTCTGGAATGTTAGGTTGTAGAACAATAGGTTGAAGTTTTAGAATTTGAACATGCATTGTCACCAGACTTTAGTTTGATCTGAGGAACAGGAGGTCAGCACAGACCATGATTGTAGAATGCAGGCACATTTTAGTCTGGTAAATTTCAGGGATTTTTACACTGGGATGGAACTGCTAATCTTGCAATTGACAGACGATCTGCCCCAATACAGCCACATTATACGGTGCAGAACTCAGGCATTCCCACTCTCTAAAATACCACAGCCCAACATGGGGCTCGAACCCACGACCCTGAGATTAAGAGTCTCATGATGTAGTTTTTGAATATTAAGAGTTATGGTCCTAAAATGTTACTTACAGTTTTACAATGCTATGTTGTAGTTCTAGAATTTTAGGTTTGAGTTCTAGAATGTTAATATTCAGTTCTAGAATGTTAGGTTTAAATTCAAGAATGTTAAGCTGCAGTTCTGGAATGTTAAATTGCAGTTGTAGAACAATAGGTTGTAGTTTTAGAATTTTTAGAGTCATGGTCCTGAAATGTTACCTACAGTTCTACAATGTTATGTTGTATATCTAGAATGTTAAGCTGCCATTATAAATGTAAAGTTGCAATTCAAGAACAATAGGTTGAAGTTTTAGAATATTTGTAAGTTGCAGTCCCAAAATGTTACTTACAGTTCTAAAAGGTTACATTTTAGTTCTAGAATGGTAAGTTGCAGTTCTTGAACGTTAGGTTTGAGTTCTAGAATGTTAATATTTAGTTCTAGAATGTTAGGTTTAAGTTCGAGAATGTTAAGCTGCAGTTCTGGAATGTTAGGTTGGAGTTCTAGAAAATAGGTTGTAGTTTTAGAATTTTAAGAGTTATGGTCCTAAAATGTTACTTACAGTTCTACAATGCTGTGTTGTAGTTTAAAATGTTAGGTTTAATTTCTATAATGTTAAGCTGTCGATCTAGAATGTTAGGTCAAACTTCAAGAATGTAACCTGCAGTTCTGGAATGTTAAGTTGCAGTTCTGGAACAATAGGTTGAAGTTGAAGAATTTTAAGAGTTGCGGTCCTACAATGTTAATTACAGTTCTAAAATGCTACATTGTAGTTCTAGAATGTTAAGCTGCAGTTCTAGAACAATAGGTTGAAGTTTTAGAATTTGAACATGCATTGTCACCACACTTTAGTTTGATCTGAGGAACAGGAGGTCAGCACAGGCCATGATCGTAGAATGCAAGCACATTTTAGTAGATAGAACTGCTAATCTTGCGATTGACAGCCGATCCACCCAAATACAGCCACTTTATATGGTGCAGAACTCATGCATTCCCACTCTCTAAAACACAACCGCCCAACGTGGGGCTTGAAACCCACGACCCTGAGATTAAGAGTCTCATGCTCTACCGACTAAGCTAGCCAGGCACTTCTTAACCCTTCTGTTGTGCTTCGGATCCTGGGGACCCATGCAGTTTTACCCATAGTGTTGTCCTTCGGGTCCCGGGGACCCGTGGCGTTGTACTTTGGGTTCCAGGGAGTCGTAGCATTGTCCTTTGGGTCCCTGGGACCCACAACGTTGTCGTTTGGGTCCTGGGGACCGTTGACGTTCCTTTTCGGGTCCCAGGGACCCTTGACGTTGTCCTACGGGTCCCGGGGACCCATGACGTTGTCGTTTGGGTCCCGGGGACCCGTGAAGTTGTCCTTTGGGTCCCAAGGACCTGTGTCATTGTCCTTGGGTCCCGGGGACCCTTGACGTTGTCCTTCGGGTACCAGGGACCTGTGGCATTGGCCTTATGGGTCCTTGGGACCCGTGGCATTGTCCTTCAGGTCACAGGCACCCTTGACATTGTCCTTTGGGTCCCAGGGACCCGTGGTACACTCAATCGGTCGTATTAGTTCTGCTACCCTCGCATCGTCCTGCCTTTGAGTCCCTGGGGACCCTTGATGTTGTCCTTCGAGTTCCAGGGACCCGTGGCAATGGCCTTATGGGTCCTTGGGACCCGTGGCATTGTCCTTTCGGGTCACGTGGACCCGTGGCCTTGTCCTTCGGGTCCCTAGGACCCGCGACATTGTCCTTCGGGTCCCAGGGACCTTTGACATTGGTGGTACACTCAATCGGTCTGATTAGTTCTGCTACCCTCGCATCGTCCTGCCTTTGAGTCCCCGGGATTCTGGCCAGTGGCTTGTAGTTGTAGTAAAAACAGGAAAGGCAAAGGCGAATGGAAAGGGAGGTTAAAAAAGAAAACTAAAGGCTTGACATCAGTCTACTAATTATTTTTATTACACACACACACACACAAAATATACACTTTAGACACATTTGTCTTCTTGTTGTCGTCATTTTTTTTCACGTCATCTTGTTTTGGACCTGTGCACTTGTTGCACGTGGCTCGGCACAGCCGGGGAGTAGCTGCAGCATGGCCCGTTGTTTGACTCTGGAGTTGAAGCTGCATCGGATTCTCGTGAGCGGCGGTGTCGCTCGCAATGTCTCCGCTGAAGCCAAGGTACAAAAACGAGAAAACCCACAAGAGGCCCGCGACGAACACGACGACGACAACCACCACCACCGTGACTATGATGGCGGTGGGTGTGCGTCACAAGAAGACCAACACACACACAACCCCAGCAGAGAAAAAGACTACTGACAAACATGTTTGAAAGCTGAATAGCTTCAGGGGATGTAGCTCAGTGGTAGAGCGCATGCTTCGCATGTATGAGGCCCCGGGTTCAATTCCTGGCATCTCCAACAAGTGTTACTGTCTCAGCAATTGAGAAGGTTTGAACAAATTTGAATAGCAAGATGGTGTAGGTTGTAGTAACCTTCTTGCGTTCCTGGCAGTTAATGCAGAAATCAGTCTCAATGACCAGATGTGTTGCATGATTTGCAGTGAGCAGTGCATTTCCCAGTGATGTGGTCAGTGTAGCTACCTTCCACGCAGTTGGTTTTGACTCCCAGCATTGCAGTAGCTTTCTATGAGTGATGTTACTGTTTATCTATGATTTATACAATAGCAGTACAAGCATTTTGCCATGGTCTGATTTCCAGCCACCACTAGGTTTTGAAGCCATAAACAACATTAACATTACATATTCCACCCAGGTTTCTTCTCTTCTCTTATTTAGTGATCTCACAAAAAGTAAAAAAAATCTGAAAATCTTTAGGGGCTGCAGCTCAGTGGTAGAGCGTATTTGAGTCTCAATGCCCAGATGTGTTACAAGATTTTTAGTGAAAATTGTGTTGTCCCAAAACATTAGATCTCTGCTATGGCACAAATAAGGGAGCATATCAATCAATCAAGCTGCCTCCACGAGGATCCACAGACACAGGCAGTGCACTATGATTTTCCCTTTGCCAGTTTCTGGGAACTCCTAGTAACCAATTGAAAAGTTTATGTACATTTGTGCAAACAGGTATAGCGCTGCTTTACAGGTTGTCGTGGCCGAGCGGTTACGGCGATGGACTAGATATCCATTGGGGTCTCCCTGCGCAGGTTCAAATCCTGTTGACAACGAGAGCCATTCTTTACGCGTGGTAGCAAACTAATGACACATCACAGTATACGAACTCGCAGATGTGCCTTCATAAACAATATTGTGTATAGGTACTGGAAGCAACCAGTCTCCACCAATGTATTTCTTATCAATCTGTCTTACAAGATTTGCAGTGAACGTTGTATTGTCCAGCAGAAAGGCAACAGGTGTGTTACTTTTCGACTAGGATTTATACCATAGCATTGCAAGCATTTTGCCCAGGTTTGATTTCAAGCCACCGCATATTTCAATTTCCTTGCGGGAGTCATCCCAAAAGGATTAATAAAGATAAGTCTATGTCTATCTCAGAAAAAAGTCAAAAGAATTTCAAAATCTTCAGGGGATGTAGCTCAGTGGTAGAGCTCATGCTTTACATGTATGAGGACCTGGCATCTCCAGCAGGTATTATGGTAGAGTCTTTAAAAGAGCTGCAACAGATATTACCTCCTGTGCTAATCTGACTGGTAGACAGCACACCAAGCACTTTAAACATACATGTTTTACAGTTTCTATTTACAGTATTTATCACCTGTAGTGTAGTATTTGTACTGTATTGTATTACACTGACAGGAGGTAGGAACACTGTAGTTTCTTCTTTTATGGATGAAATAAGTAGAAGTATTTCAGTCCTAGCAAGAGCTAAGCACATTCTGGAACCCAAATCACTTCACATCCTATACTGCTCACTACTGTTACCTTATTTGAATTACTGTGTAGAGGTTTGGGGAAACACTTATCAACACTCACTACAGCCACTAGTCTTATGCAAAAAAGAGCAATAAGAATCATTCACAATGCCGGATTTCGGGATCATACAAATTCATTATTTCTAATGTCTAAATTGCTAAAATACCATGATTAATTAAATATCAAACTGCAGTATTCATGTTCAAAGCAAGAAATAGCCTATTGCCTGGGAATATTCAAAAGATGTTCACTGAAAGGGAGGGAGGGTACGATTTAAGGGGAAGAGGAAATTTAAGATTAATAGATGTAGAACATCAAGGAAAAGATTATGTTTATCAATGCGCGGAGTTAAATTGTGGAACAAACTAAATGAGAACCTAAAGCAATGCCCAAACATATTCCTTTTCAAAAAATGTACAAAGAAATTAGTTTTAGAAAGTGTGTGTGTATATGTATGTATGTATGTGTGTGTGTATATATGTATATATATGTGTGTGTATGTATAGGTTGTAGTATATATATATCTATATATTATATGTGTGTGTGTGTATGTGTATATGTATGTGGCTATGTATGTATGTATATGTATGTATCTGTAATTGTGTGTATATGTACATGTGTGTGTGTGTATGTATTTGTGTAGGTATGTGTATATATATATATATATATATATATAGCAACATAATTATAAATATTGTAAAGCAATGCAAGAATTAAAGGGGTAGGAGTACATAAGTTTTACTTCTTCCTACTCCTTTTCTCACATGTAATAGAGTTAAAGAAGGATACTTTGTTTGTTATGTTTCTCTCTAATTTTTGTTTTATTATTTCTTTTTATATTATTTTATTTGTATACACTTTCTCTTGCATGTTCGAAATAAAGATATCAATCAATCAATCAATCAATCAACCACACCTCTATTATTATAAAACATTTTTGCTTAAACAAACAAAAGAAATTAAAATAGAACATGTATTACTGCCAATAACAAAAAAAGCATAATCATAAACGTATAAAGCGTATTTATTTCCTCTGCCTTTAGACGGCCACTGCCCAGGATGTTTGGAGTTGTTATGGCAACAAATGACAGCTGCATAGCTTGACTAAACATAATCACTAATATAATTTCAATTTGGCATATCTAAACACAATAAACAATTGCCATCGACAGCCATACCCCTTAGGATGTTAGCAAAAGTTAGCAAACTGCAAATTATAAAAATAAAAGCACAAATTCCCGTGTTAGCATAATGCTAATAAATGACGGACATTTCCGCTACAGCGTCGTCATTTAGCTAGCTAGCTACAGTAACATTACTAATTAGAGCTAGCTAATGTTAGCCAAAGTACATTTATCGACTCTTATTTTGTTACTAACGTAACACGTTATTATGAATGTGAGATGTCGGTGTCATCATTTATTTACTCGTTAATCGCAGTAACGTTACCAAAACGAAGCTTTTGAAATAAACTTACCCTGGCTTGTTGGGCCATTGTGGATTGCTGCCGACATGAAGAAGAACAGGAAAAGAGCGCTTTGTCTTCTGATTGGCGATTGGTTTATCCCGCCCCGCCCCCCTCTGCTCTCTCACATCTCCACAGCTTCAAGTACAAAGTAGTTTTGCACCAAATGTACCGTACGAAGTGTTGCAAAAATCGAGAGCGCAGACTCGCGCTGTGTGATGCGAGAGAGCACACTGCAGCGACAGATTCGAGAGGTTGTAATCACTGAGTTGTGGTTGTACTGGAAAAAGTGAATCAAGTGGGGGGAAAAAAAAATACGAGTACAGATGTTTTGCTACAAGCTCTCAAATCCTATTCTGCAAGTGCTCACATCGCATCTACGCGCTCTCAAGTCATATTTTACAAGTGCTCACATCGCATCTGCGCGCTCTCACTTTTGCACCATATTTACCTTCATACTAAAGTCCTTAGGGTCCATTTCCTGAGGAACATTAATTCCCTCTGCTCCCTTTAAGACAAAGGCTAAATAATAATACATTTTATTTATATATTGCTTTACATGGTAGGTACTCAATGACACTTTACAGTAAACCAGCACATTTATCACATAAAACAGAAACATGAAACTAGCATATTTAAAGCAATTAAAACACAGTGTAGCCCACAACTCTGTTGAGATGAAAATGTGGAGTGACTAAGTAGATAATTTTACATCCTTACACATTCAGTTGGGTCCGCTATCTGATACATATATTTACCTAAGTGTCAATGATGAAAAATATGCAGAAAGCACCTACAATGGAATTTGATATTAGTACTGATGCATTATGCGGAAACTTAATGGGTTAATTTAATGAAGCTGAATTTGACAACTTAATAGATGTTTTATAATCTCTTTAACAGTTATTTTATTTAGAAACTTAAAATTGTTTATGTAAATTCTGAAAAGCATAGAATTTGTCAAAGTAGCATGAATAGGGGCTGTTGGTGAGTTGCAGGTGCAGTGAACATTTCCATGGTAACAGGGAGTTCCACCAATCAGATATGTCACTGTAAAAAATAGAATGTTGGCACATCAAAGGAATGCTTTTGATCCTTTAATGCTTTGCAAAGGTGCTTACGATGTTCCATCTACACCATTTAATGCATATACACATCATCTTCTTATTGATTAATATAATTTAATGATCCTCAGTGGGGAAATTATAATTTACACTCTGTTTATACACACACACAGGGCTGTAATACACACACACAGGACCTATCATGCACACGTGAGAGAACTGCAGTAAGGACATCTGACCCCGACGTGATTTGAACACGCAACCTTCTGATCTGGAGTCAGACACGCTACCATTGCGCCACGAGGTCTGCTGGTCAACTTCATGTACACATCATGTTTCCTTTTGATTAATGCACATCTGTTCTTTTTAAGGCATATACCACATATGCCTATACATTATATACCTATATGTTCTTTTGAATAATACATACACACATCATCTTTCTTTTTGATAATATAATTTAATCTATAATATTTATTGATCCCCAGTGGGGAAATTACAATTTACACTCTGTGTACATTTTGTTCACACACACACACACATCTATTCAAGCACTAATGGAGAGATGTCAGAGTGAGTGGGCTACCAGCTGGACCAGCGCCTTGAGCGTTGGGGGGGGGGTACCTGGCATTCCCAGGATTGACGTGCATCCAACCACACTCCGTAATTGGTCCGCATGGGGACTTGAACTGGCGACCCTCCGGTTCCCAACGCAGCTCCCTAATGTGCCAACGTTCTATTTTTACCAGTGACATATCTGATTGTAACGGCAAATGTCAGGAAATATGGAGAGGTGCATTGAACATCTTTTCAAAGCAGATAGACTTTTCATTAAAGGAGAATTCCAGTCAATTTTAACACGTAGCTCT
>NW_022602903.1:0-28280 GCF_008692095.1 Etheostoma spectabile | reverse complement strand
AAACACGCTGTCATTGGCTCATCAGAGAAAAGAGGCACAAAAAAAAACTGCTGTAGTTATCACCAATTCTCATGAGGTGAAACAGCTCCATATCAATTAGTTAAGTTATTCGTCTAATTGAATTGTTCTCACCACGTCCACTTTCCTTCAGTCAGGGTTCATGTCATTCACAAATTCTTCTTCATCCAATCATCTTTCTGCCCGCGTTCCTTGAGCCAATTGGCTGTTGGATGCTACTTATTAAATATCATTTGATATTCAGACGTCCATCAACACCACTATCTTCAGATCAGGCAGACGTAGCATTGACTTTGCTTTTTTTCCACCGCCATCACCAGCATCTATACTTGGAGGGAGTGCTATCCTCTCTCTTATTTCCTGAGCTATCTTTAACAATTATTTCATTTTTAAAACAAACTGTTGCTTTTCTAATAAATATTGGTATCATTTTCAAATGATCTCTCCTTTTTTGAAATGACTGACAGTGATGATATAGCCAGCAGAGGGAGAGAAAATTGACACGTCATGCATTTGGCAATAATCGAATAACGAGTATGCAACCTTGTAGGAAGGTTCACTGATAAACCTTCATATAATATCTTACATATTTTCAATAGAGGAAATCTATCACTGTTATTTGATCTACATGCCGCTATGAGCTAATCAGATAAATTGCCTTTTTCCAAAAGCAGTTACAACAACTAGTGTATGTGGGATTCAAACTGGTATTTTGCCATGTAATATCAGCTTACTTGGCAGTGTATAGTCATCAGCAGCTCAATAGCGCGAGAGCGGGGCTCCGACGCTGCTGGGTCGGTGCTTCAGCTCCCGCTGGGGCCGCCCATACAGCATTTAAATGTGGACTCTAAAAGGCATTATGAATACAAAACCTCAGCTAAATGTATTCCATTCCATCCTATGCACGATTTAGAATGGCAAACCCTTCCTCTGGGGTGTAGGATGAGTTTAAAACCTCTTTATCAATCTGTTTTATTGTCATTCTATTGCCGTCTCCTCCGGCTGGTTTATTTATGACACTTAAGGTATGAAGCGGCTCGACGACGAAGAGGGACCGCAGGGTGCATCGCCGATCTGTAGATCTCTGCTCTGCCGGGGTCTAAGCCGCTGAGATTTGAGAGCACTGACAACACCAGCTGGACCCACAGCCATTTGCACTCCCTGTGGTGGTTGGCGTGTCCCCCCCCCCCCCCCCCCCCCCCAGCTCCAAGAAGGATAATATCAGTCAACAGTAAACAAAGTCACATCCATGAACACAGAATGAGGCTGCTCGCAGAAATACCCCCTATAAAAAAAAGTAGTAAAATATTATTTAATTAATCTTAAAGGTTTCAAACAGCAAAGCTGTGGAATATTATGGATATGTATGTAACCAGTTTAAATCCCAGAAAAATCACATCAAATTGTCACAAAACATCAATGTACCTACTGTAGCTACAGGCACTCTACTGTATAATACCACATCCATTATCATTAATGATTACCACATATCACTTCTTATAAAAAACATACGTGTAGTCTTAGCCATGGGGATTTGTTTTTGACAGCAAGAAATTCTAATTTGGTCACTTTAAATATGCGATTGAACATCACAGTAACTGCATCCTCTTAGAACTTCCTTTAAATGTTACTGAACACTGGTTACAGTGCCCACAGAATGTGAATACATAGAAAGAGCTCGAAGAAAGGATGACCTCCCCCAAGAACAAATTAATAATAAAAGACTCCCAAGAATAAACTAGGTAATTAGGTTACAGGCAGCTCAAAGCACATGCGGCACCGTTGTCGTCGGAGTTGATTCTGAGTCATTTCGGGCTCAAACCTCTAAATACACTGTGATCGCGGGTGTAAAAGGAACTAATATGTTCCACAGTCATCATGTCACGATAACCTGCATGCAGTCATATTAATATCACCAGAGGTGGGTAGTAACGAGTTACATTTACTCCGTTACATTTACTTGAGTAAGTTTTTGAAAAAATTGTACTTCTAGGAGTAGTTTTAAATCACTACTTTTACTTTTACTTGAGTAGATTAGTGAAAAATAAACTGTACTCTTACTCCGCTACATTAGAATACAATGAGCTGTTAGTCGTTACTACGCTTCATTGTTTTACCCCAGCGTACGTCTCATTTTAATGTTTTTTGACAGAGATAGAGTCTTCCGCGGACGTGACTGTGCTTAATCAATCACACGTCGTTGGTGCAGTCACGTGACCGTACTCGTTTCAGCAGCGGGACAGGTTAGCTTTACAGTCGTAGCAAAGCAAAGAAGAAACAGCAGCTCGTTAGGCGGTGTGTTCAGGGTCTACCAAAACAAACGGACATGTGAGCGTTCAACAACTCAAATCTAACCTGAGGAGGGAAGGAAACGTAGCGGGTTGTAGTTTCTGCTGTGGAGAGGTGGATGTTTGTCTTTAGGTTACATAAAGTATGTTTTACACATGCAGTATCCATCCAAATGATGATGTGACAAGTCTCTCAAGTAAGCTATTTTGTAATTAATAAATTAATTTAATTATTTATTTTATGGATGGATGAACTATAATTTGCCTAAAGATAATTATTTTGTATCTTTGTCGGTCTGATTGATGCTTGTGTTAAGAAATAAATCAGACGTTACTCAACAGTTACTCACTACTTGAGTAGTTTTTTCATCAAGTACTTTTTTACTCTTACTCAAGTAATTATTTGGATGACTACTTTACTTTTACTGAGTCATATTATTCTGAAGTAACAGTACTTTTACTTGAGTACAATTTTTGGCTACTCTACCCAGAATGTCACGCCTCTGCCCCAAAGTGAAGGTGATGTTCAGGGTTTCAGCCTTATCAATGTGTCCCAGCACAGGCACATCATGACACACACACACACACACACACCACACACACACACTTAAGAGGAGGACAAGTCTTTCTTCTGCAAACATACTGTATCTTTGCATCTCTCCACAGCTCTCTCTACCTCAAACACACACACACACACACACACACACACACACACACACACACACACACACACACACACACTTGGAGAAAGATATGAAGGGAGAAAAAAGAAGATGAGACACACACACACACGCACACACACACAAAAGATTTTTTTCTATGTGCCAAAACCGGTGGCTTGGCGCCCGTAGTCTAGTCTCTCTAAACCAGCCCGTCTGCCTCACCTACGCATTTCAAGTCAAAAATTCATAAGGTGACACAAAACTGTCAGAGCATGTTGATGCGACTCCAAAATGATGAAGCTGCGTGCGTGGATGAGGGGCGCACGAAACGCCGCGCATACACACACACACCCCCACACACACAGGTCAACTAAAAAACAAGAGCACATTCTCTCTCACTCTCTCACACATACACACAAACACAACACACACACACACCACACACACAACACACACACACACACACAACGCAAATATTTTCAAGTTCAATTCGTGTCTTCAGCGCAATGATAGGCTACTCTTCCTACAGGGTCAACCCTATTTTTGAGCACCGAATCACACAATAAAGCACAACAGCTACAAATTCAAAACTGGTATCACTTCACCATCGCGACAACATTCCGATTTGACATGTACCAGACATTTGAGCTAAGGCATGCGGGAGATAAAACACCCCCGGGGAGCTCACAAACCAACAGCCTGTTCATACTGCACTTTGCATCCAAAGTCCGCAATTCTTGGCGGTGAAGTAAGGCAATCCTTCACCTTTAACAACTTGACCGATTCCAAGAACAAAAAAAGCAAACGGTTCAGTCATTTCGGAGATGGATCATCCGCAACCGCCTAGTGCGTCAGGCTGCTTTACCCCGGTTGCGCAAAACAAGCCATGCGATGTTTTGAAGCGCAACAAAATGAATCTACAAAAGAAGGATTTTTCCGCAGCAAAGATGCTCCATGTGTGCTCGTGTTAGAGATCGGTGGAGGGTACAGGAAGGCAAGGAGAGGAAAGGGGCAGAGTTGGAAGGAGACGGAGAAGGAGAGAAATGTAGGATGTAGGAAAAAGAATAAAGCTCTAAGACGAGAAGAGAGATGATTAACAAACACAACAAGTTGGCTGTACTTACTGATCAAACCGCCGATCGCGTTCGTCCGGCTTGGCATTTTTTTAGGATGTCAGAGTTGCAGCGGAAGACACTTCCATTCCGGCGGGCTTGTCCGACAGCAGCAGCAGCACCGGTTCCGAAGCTCAGCTTTGCAGTTCCGTGCGCACAGGAGAACAGCGCTCAGCATGAATGAGAGGAGAGCTGCGGTTAGTCTCCGGCATCCCCTTGGTTGGGGGAAAGAGAGAGAGAGAGAGAGAGAGAGGAGAGAGAGAGACACAATTCAGATAAAAGCATTGCCGTTCATATTAAAACTTTTTTTTTCTGATACCAATACACAGGCTACTGTGAAATAAGACAATCCAGTCAATTGTTTGTGGGCCGCCTATCTCTCCATCCACGCCATGGATTGAAAACTAGCCTACATTTGCATGGGTGCGCCATATTTTCCTTGCAAATCAATCCGCGCATAGGCTACTGGGTTTTCCAGGATGGGGAAAAAAATAACATTAAAGCATGTAAATATGTTCTAGAAAGACTAAAGTATGAATGAAACTTTAAGAAAATGAGCATGACGTGGGTCTTTTAATAACTTCACCGCCTCATTTAACAATGACCTGCTCATTGTTGGGCTCCATGTAACTTTCTCAATCTGGTGGCATTGAACGGGATTGACAGTTGGACTTCATTATTCCCAAACTGTTAAAGTCCCAAAGAAGTCCAATGGAGATGCCGAGGATTGAACCCGGGGCCTCATGCATGCAAAGCATGCGCTCTACCACTGAGCTACATGCCCTTTCCGTGGAGAAACAGCAGTCAACTGAACATGATTTAACTCGGGCTATGCTGACGCGATCTTAATATTGTATAGAGAATATAATGGATAATAAAAATATAATAGAAACTAATGTAGCCTACTACAAACAATACTAAATGAATGAGTACGATGTAGGTTATTCGCTGTGTCAGTTGTCTGTAGCTTCATTAACGCTTAATTACATGCCCAGCACCAGAAAGCTAGCAATTAGCATTAGCAACATAGTGGAGCATTTAGTTGCTAGGCCCTAGCCTCCGTGAGCTGGATCCTCTCTGTTCCGATGTTCCAACTTGTTCCAACTTCAACCAATCACAGAACGGTGCGTCTGTTCCGATTGTTCCGAATGCCAAGTTCTCGACTAATCACACGAGACACGTTTTTAGCCCACCAATCAGATGGCTCATTTTGTTCCAACAACCGCCATCTTGGATTCTCTCGCTAAGCGCGCTGTCATTCTGCCTTCGCAACTGACAGCAACGCTTGAGTAAGTACACCCTTCTTCATATTCTTATTAAAAATGAATGCATAACACTGTATAAGCTATTATTTATGTCTGTTGTTAGTCCCACTGACTTCACGCTGTGTTTTTACTGAAATATCCGAGTGTTTGTTGCTTGCAAAACGGCCGTACTGTACAAGTCCGCCGTCAGTATAACTCCGGTCCGCTTCGGACTCTTTGTGCACATTTAACGTGTCTAAATGAGTGCATAAGGCTGTATTAACTAGTACTTATTTCTGTCTTTAGTCCCACTGACTTAACGCTGTGTTTTTACGTCTATTTGTGTAATATCCGAGTATTGTTGCTAGCTAAAGTGCCGTACTGTACATGTTAGCATGTCCGCCGTCAGTGTAACTCCGGTCCGCTTCGGACTTATTGTGCACAAAAAACGTGTCTAAATGAGTGCATAACGCCGTATAAACTAGTACTTATTTCTGTCTTTAGTCCCACTGACTTAACGCTGTGTTTTTACGGAGGTATTGTTGGATTTTAAAATTGTATATGTGCTTAAACATTGTGGGTGATTTGCATAATACATTCAAGTCAAAAGGTAAAAGCATTATTTCAGCATAAATGAAGACATGTTGGTCATGCATTAGGTTTGTTGTCATAAGTATATAGTTTGTTGTTTGTTACATTAAGATGTTTTGCAATAATTCTGTTTTATAATATAAGATGTTCTGTTACATTTAGTTATAATCCAGCTCTACAAATGTGTCAGAAGTTGAATTGATGATGTTAGAGAGACACATTCTGTCTCTGGTTCCAGTCCTTCTTTATGACCCACTGATCTTTTGCTTTGCCAGTCCTGAAGTGAGGGTCATAAACCTTCAGTCACATTCCAATCTAAAAGATAACGATTAAGCACACAAACACATCACCTCACTGTGACCCCAAGACCCCACCCTTTGTGAATAAGACCAGGGGGTCCAGGAGCAGAGAGTCAGACAAATTTGGGGGAGAGCCGTGTTAGGTTGACTCTGTATTTGTCTCTAGGATATCCTATGTAATAAAATGGATTCACACATCCACATCTGAGATTTTGACTACTAATTGAATGAACCCTGAGAATGGAGCAGGATTTAGCTTCAACAATTAAATGTGTCTCTCTAACATCATCAATTCAACTTCTGACACATTTGTAGAGCTGGATTATAACAAAATGTAACAGAACATCTTATATTATAAAACAGAATTATTGCAAAACATCTTAATGTAACAAACAACAAACTATATACTTATGACAACAAACTTAATGCATGACCAACATGTCTTCATTTATGCTGAAATAATGCTTTTACCTTTTGACTTGAATGTATTATGCAAATCACCCACAATGTTTAAGCACATATACAATTTTAAATTCCAACAGTATCCGAGTGTTTGTTGCTTGCAAAACGGCCGTACTGTACAAGTCCGCCGTCAGTGTAACTCCGGTCCGCTTCGGACTTTTGTGCACATTTAACGTGTCTAAATGAGTGCATAAGGCTGTATTAACTAGTACTTATTTCTGTATTTAGCCCCACTAACTTAACGCTGTGTTTTTATGGCTCTTTGGGGAATATCTGAGTGTTTTTTGTTACTAAAACGGCCGTACTGTACACGTCCGCCGTCAGTATAACGCCGGTCCGTTTTTTGTTTTGTTTTTTGGGACTTACTGTACACAAAATGCATTGTCATGTATAATACAGTGACTCTGTTTAATATTATTAATTACTGTCTTTTATTGTCAGGCTAATCTTACATAAAACAGTGTGTGTTAACTGTGTTTTCCTCTCTGTTACTGTGTGTTGTAGATTAAGACATCTTCTTGAAATAATTAACTGTAAGTGCCACATGTCATTTGTTTTTAATCATTTTAATTTATTTTCATGTGGAAATATGTACTGCCAGACATTGTGTTAGATAGCCTTTATTATTTAGACTCATGGTCCATAAAAATACAAAAGCAACAACAGAGAAACATACAGATACACAAGACAGACACCAATCAAATCTGCCCCCAAATAAGAACACAGCTATCAGGGCATGAGGAGGAGGAAACAGCTTGGCTCTGAAACATCTTCACAACGAGGCAGAGTGAATGAGCTGGTGATTTTTAAGGCTAATACTGTGAGAAAAGGTTTTCCCACATTGATCACACCAGTACGGCTTTTCTCCAGTGTGAACACGTCGGTGGCTTTCAAGGCTACCCCTCAGAGAAAACCTTTTCTCACATTGATCACAGCTGTACGGCTTCTCTCCAGTGTGAATGCGTTGATGTATTTTTAGATTACTCTGCACTGTGAAAGCTGCCCCACATTGATCACAGCTGTATGGCTTCTCCCCAGTGTGAATGCGATGATGTGTTTTTAGGTGACTCTGCACTCTGAAAGCTGCCCCACATTGATCACAGCTGTATGGCTTCTCCCCAGTGTGAATGCGATGATGTGTTTTTAGGTGACTCTGCACTGTGAAAGCTGCCCCACATTGATCACAGCTTTTTAGATTACTCTGCTGTGTGAAAGCTGCCCCACATTGATCACAGCTGTACGGCTTCTCTCCAGTGTGAATGCGTTGATGTGTTTTTAAGTAACACTGCTGTGTGAAAGCTGCCCCACATTGATCACAGCTGTGTAGATTCTCTCCAGTGTGAACTCTCAGATGACTCTTTAAATATCCAGATGTTGTGAAGGATTTCTCACAGTGCTGACAGTGGTGACGTCTGGGTCCCTCTCCTCTCCGTTTCTATAGCAACAGACAAACAGAGAGAGTAATAGGGCCGTGCAATTAATTGAATTTCGGTTTCGGCTCCCAACAATTACCAAAATAGTACAATCGAGTAAAAACGATTGTTTTGCCATGTTCTGTTTTGTAATTTCCTCGTGTGTTCTGAATGGCGCACGCGCACATGTCATGCGCACATCCGCCCCTCCCGAAGCCAAACGCCTTTCAGCCTACACTGTCAGGGAGGCAGGTCGCGTGCATGTTACCCGCTGGAATTTAAAAACTTAGCGAGAGTAAAGATGGCAGAAGGAGGGCAGCCACAGCAGCGTTTGGTAAGAGGATATACCCTCGGCTTTCAAAACTGGCAAGGAAATACCTCTGCATTCCAGCTACAAGTTCGTCTTTAGTACAAGTGGAAACATTGTCACCTGCTTGCGTTCATCTCTTAAACCAGATAATGTAAAGAGATTGGTGTTTCTGGCTAGAAACATTTAAGAGATTATTTTAGCAACCCTACTAACATGGTGACTTAAATAATTTAGTTGTCTTTAGTTAACTTATTTGCTGTTAATGCTGTGGCCTGATGATGGGCCAGCCTTTTATATTCTTGGATTGAGTTGCTGGAATTTGTTTATATTTTGCCAAAATGTTGCCTACTTGTTTTAAAGAGACTGTGGAAGTAAATACAGGGAATAAATACTTTTATACTTTGATTTGAAATTTATATTTATATTTATTTTAATAGTTCAAAAAGTACAATAAATGTTCAATGTTCTAAGAATTGTTGAAAGCTGTCTTTTTAATAAATGCAACACGTTTCCAAAGTCACGTGAAATAATCGTGTTACATAATCGTGATTTCAATATTGACCAAAATAATCGTGATTATGATTTTTCCCAAAATCGAGCAGCCCTAGAGAGTAAGTGAACAACCTTCTTTGAACCCTGGATTTTCTCTTACTTACAATTTTAATTCTTCACTCAATTTATGACAAAATGAAGGAAAATATTGCTGACATGTTTTAATGAAAGCAAATGCACTTTTCATGTTCTAAAATATTCTACAGTGAGGAAAATAAGTATTTGAACACACTGCTATTTTGCAAGTTCACCCAATTAGAAATCATGGAGGGTCTGAAATTATCATCATAGGTGCATGTCCACTGTGAGAGACATAATCTAAAAAAAGAAATCCAGAAATCACAGTGTATGATTTCTTTAACAATTTATTTGTATGATACAGCTGCAAATAAGTATTTGAACACCTGTCTATCAGCTACAATTCTGACCCCCTTTGAGGTCGTTAGCTGCATAAAGACACCTGTCCCCCCCATACAATCAGTAAGAATCCAACTACTAACATGGCCAAGACCAAAGAGCTGTCCAAAGACACTAGAGACTAAATTGTACACCTCCACAAGGCTGGAAAGGACTACGGGGACATGCCCAAGCAGCTTGGTGAAAAAAGGTCCACTGTTGGAAGAATCATTAGAAAATGGAAGAAGCTAAACATGACTGTCAGTCTCCCTCGGACTGGGGCTCCATGCAAGATCTCACCTTGTGGGGTCTTAACAATCCTAAGAAAGGTGAGAAATCAGCCCAGAACTACACGGGAGGAGCTGGTCCATGACCTGAAAAGAGCTGGGACCACCGTTTCCAAGGTTACTGTTGGTAATACACTAAGAGGTCATAGTTTGAAATCCTGCATGGCCCGGAAGGTTCCCCTGCTTAAACCAGCAAATGTCAAGGCCCGTCTTAAGTTTGCCAACAACCATGTGGATGATCCAGAGGAGTCATGGGAGAAAGTCATGTGGTCTGAAGAGACCAAAATAGAACTTTTTGGTCAGAATTCCACTAACCGTGTTTGGAGGAAGAAGAATTATGAGGACCATCCCAAGACCACCATCCTTACTGTGAAGCATGGGGGCTACGGGGACATGTCCAAGCAGCTTGGTGTCCCTACTGTGCATCATGCTTTGGGGGTGTTTTTCTGGGACCGGGCGACTGCCCCGTATTAAGGAGATGATGACCGGGGCCATGCATTGGGAGATTTTGGGGAACAACCTCCTTCCGTGAGTTAGAGAGACTGATCTAGAGAAGATCTGTGTGGAGGGGGGGCCAAAATTCCTTCTGCAGTGTGTGCAAACCTGGTGAAAAACTACAGGAAACGTTTGACCTCTGTGATTGCAAACAAAGGCTACTGTACCAAATTTTAACCTTGATTTTCTCAGGTGTTCAAATACTTATTTGCAGCTGTATCTTTCAAATAAATAGTTTTTAAAAAATCATACATTGTGATTTCTGGATTTAGTTTTTTTTAGATATGTCTCTTACAGTGGACATGCACCTACAATGACAATTTGAGACCCCTCCATGATTTCTAAGTGGGAGAACTATAGCAGGGTGTTCAAATACTTAATTTCCTCACTGTAAATAACATGGCAGAGTCCATTCTAGACCTTCTCTTTATCTTTATGGAAAGCGCAAAGACATAACTGTTAAAATTTAATTGAATATCTGCGTGGCCTTTTTGTTAGCGACCTTGAGCCAGGCCAAAACAACCGGGGGATGGTCTGGGATTGGTAGTGCTGGAAACTTTTCTTTGTGGGAGTGTTTGACCCCCAGTTGAACTTGATATAGTATCTGTAGGGGTCATCAGCCTCTCCGACTCAGGGGATTGGTTGGCACTCTTTGTTTCTTAATTAGATCAAAAAAAAATTTGATCATAAAAAATACGTTACATGAGAACCATAATCCAGAAAAACAAAATGTGAATATATTGTTGAATCTGTTAAGTTAAACTGGAGGAAATGTACATTACAATAAACTTGACTGCACATTATTTAAAGGCACAGAGTGTGATGTTATGGATACATTGGGTTAAGAACTCCATTACCCAGCATGCCACGGTAGTGGAAGCCGGAGGCAGGAAGCCGGAGGCAGGGAAGTAAAAAAGGGTAGTAGCCATGCGGGTAGCACAGCAGCGTTGTTCGATGAAAGCTGTTGAGTAAAGAATGTTCAACCAGCAAATACGCCTCGTCTGCTTATTATAAAGTCCAAGCAAAGCAACACATGGTGTCAGAAGTGGCCGCGAGCAGCTACGGAAGGAAGATTTGTCGCGGGTGAAAGACGGAACAGAAAGAAAAGTCTCCGGTCGCGTAAAGGTGATGAACAGCAACATGCTAGGAGAGTTTGCTACGGCGTGTGATGGCTACAAGTGGCAGTGGAAGTGAAGCGGGGGACGAGGGACAGATCGAACAAGTAGAAGAGGATCTTGTGCCCGAATTGGAGGACATCCAGCAACAAGAGAGGGCTGGGGAAGTCCTGATACCCCGACGTTCAGTAATGGAGAGGCTAAGTCCACCCACTTCCATGCAACTGACTGGTAATCTTGCTGATAATTGGAAGCGTTTTAAGCAAAGATTTAATATATATTTAGCAGCAAGCGGAGCAGGGGGTGAGGACGAAAAATTGAAAGCTCGCATCCTTTTGCATGTTATGGGAGAAGATGCTTTGGACATATATAATAGCTTTCAGCTGGATGAAGCTAATCTGACATTAGCAGATCTAATGACAAAGTTTGAAGAGTACTTCGTGCCTAGTCAGAATGTGACATTTGAGAGGTATAAGTTTTTCACCCATGATCAAAAGCAAGGAATACCTTTTGACCAGTACTTAGCAGAGCTTCACATACTAAGCAAAACATGTGAATTTGGCACCCTGAGAGATTCACTAGTGAGAGACAGGATTGTTTGTGGCACAGTGGATAATGCACTTAGAGAAAGACTGCTCAGAGAGACTGGACTTACACTAGACAAGTGTGTCACTATGTGCAGAGCAGTGGAAACCACTCGAGCACAAGCAAAAGAGCTTCGGAGAGGTGAAACTACAGTGCATGCAGTACATAAAGAGCTGAGGAAAAAGACAACATTTACCAAACAAAAAGATCAGAAAGAGAAATCTGAAGAATTCAAATGTGGTAAATGTGGAGGCAGCCATAAGCCAAAATCATGTCCTGCCTATGGAAAATCCTGTAACAAATGTGGAAAGAGCAATCACTATGCAAGATGTTGCAAGTCAGCTTTTAAACAGAAAGTTCACGCAGTTGGTGAGGATGAAGAGGAGGATGATGAGTTCATCGTAGATGTGGTACGTGCCCATAAAACAGAAAAAGAGGAATGGATTGTGCCAATAGAGGTGAATGAGACGATAATACCGTTCAAGTTAGATACAGGTGCCCATGTAAACCTGTTATCTTTTGAAGACTATAAAAAATTGACAGTGAAAAGTAAAATTCATCCTATAAAAACAAAGTGACAGGATACACTGGAGAACGGGTTCCTGTTAAAGGCGGATGCATCGCAACCTTTAAACACAGAGGCCAGCAGATAAGAGCATTGCTGCTGATCGTGGATACGAGTGCACAACCAATTCTGGGACTCAAGACATGTACAAAGCTCAATCTGGTTAAAAGAGTGTTTGTTGTGACATCAGATACTGCAAATGACCATGACTCACTCATGGAGGAGTATAAGGACTGTTTCGAAGGACTTGGATGTCTACCTGGAGAACACAAAATACGTGTGGATAAAAGTGTGCCTCCTGTTGTGCATCCTTGCAGGAAAATTCCTTTTGCGCTGCGTAGTAAACTGAAAGAGGAGCTAGCGCGCATGGAAAAATTGGAGGTCATCAAGAAAATAGACGAACCAACTGAATGGGTCAGCTCGCTGGTTGTTTTGCAAAAGAAAACAGGTGCTCTGAGAACGTGCTTGGACCCAAGGGACTTGAACAAAGCGATAAAAAGAGAACACTTTAAGTTACCAACCAGAGAAGAAATCATGGCACAGTTTGCGGGAGCTAAATGGTTCAGTAAACTAGACGCTTCGTCAGGGTTCTGGCAGCTGAGGCTGGACGAGGAGAGTTCGAAACTGTGCACATTCAATACACCTGAGGGCAGGTACAGGTTTCTTCGTCTGCCGTATGGTATCTTGTCAGCACCTGAAGTCTACCATAAGACTATACACATGATCTTCGAGCACATACCAGGAGTGGAGACAATGATGGATGACATCATAGTCTGGGGGTCGAATCGAGAAGAACATGACGAAAGACTGAGACAAGTTTTAGACAAGACAAGGGAAGTGAATCTGAAACTTAACAAAGACAAATGTGAGTTTGGAGTGAAAACACTTACCTTTGTGGGAGATGTTGTCAGTGAAGAGGGAGTGAAGCCTGACCCGAGAAAAACGTCAGCAATCAACAACATGGAAAGACCAAACAACAAAGATGAGGTCAGACGTTTTCTGGGAATGGTCACCTATCTGGCCAAGTTCGTCCCACAGTTGTCAGCGCAGTCAGCACCTCTCAGGAGTCTTCTTGAACAGAAGAATGAATGGATCTGGTCTCATGAGCAGGAGAAATGTTTTGTGAAACTGAAAGAGACTCTGACACAAGAGCCCGTGTTAAAGTTTTATGACCCAGAAAAGAGAACAAGAATCTCAGCAGATGCGTCACAGTACGGCCTGGGAGCGGTGCTGCTGCAGCAATACGACGAGCAGTGGCTACCTGTCGCCTATGCGTCCAGAGCCTTGACAAGCGCGGAGTCCAGGTACGCTCAAATTGAGAAGGAGCTATTAGCAAGCATGTATGCATGTGAACGCTTTCACCAATATGTCTATGGTCAAGCTTTTGAAGTAGAAACTGACCATAAACCTCTGGTGTCCATCATGTCCAAACCTCTGAATGACTGTCCTGTGCGGATACAACGCATGCTAATCAGGCTGCAAAAATATGACGTGCACATGATATATACACAAGGGAAATACATGTACACCGCCGACACCTTGTCTAGAGCAGTGGATAAAGGGGAACGTACGGACAGCGAGAGCAATGCAGAAATACAGGCATACGTGGACATGATTGTGACAAATCTGCCAGTAACAGCTGACAGAACAGAACAGATAAGGAGAGAGACAAATGCTGACGAAACTATGAAAGAACTCAAGCGTGCGATACAGAAAGGATGGCCTGAAAACAAAAGGATTGCCCCATGAACATAAAAGACTACTGGAACTGCAGAGCCGAGTTCACTGTGGTAGATGACTTAGTGTTGAAGGGGAGCAAGTTTGTTATTCCATCGTCACTACGTAAACAAATGCTCCAAAAGATACACGAAGGCCACCTCGGAGAAGTCAAGTGTAAACGACGGGCAAGAGAAGTAATGTACTGGCCGAGAATCAACCAAGATATCAGCCAGACAATAGCGTCATGTGAACTTTGTCGCATCCACAGGCCAAAACAACAAGCTGAGCCGCTGATGACTCATCCGGTGCCCCACAGACCTTACTACAAGGTTGGAACTGACCTATTTGACTGTAATGGAAAGAGTTACATAGTGGTCACTGACTACTTTTCAAATTATCCAGAAGTTGGAGCGCTGCAGTCAATATCAAGCAAGGCAGTCATCAGCTACCTCAAAGCTGTCTTCGCCAGACATGGTGTCCCATGTGAAGTGTTTTCGGACAATGGGCCTCAGTTTTCCAGCAGCGAGTTTGCTGCCTTTGCCAAAGAATGGGGTTTCAACACTCTACGTCGAGTCCCACCTATCCCAAGTCCAACGGCTTAGCAGAAAGCTCAGTGAAAACAGTGAAAAGCATGATGAAAAAAGCACAGGACAGAGATGACTTTCAGAAAAGTTTACTGATCTATAGGAGTGCACCTCTACAGAACGGGCTATCACCAGCCCAAATGCTGATGGGTAGACGCATTCGCTCTAACCTACCAATAAATGAAGACCTGCTGACGCCAAAAAGTGCTCATAAAGTCAGAAAAGTAAAGGAGGAACAGAAAGCGAAACAAAAACATTGGTTTGATCGAACGGCAAATCAATTACCGATGCTGAAGCCTGGAGACATGGTGCGTCTCAGGGACATCTCTACAGGCACATGGAGACTAAAGGGACAGGTGGAGGAGGAAGTTGCTCCACGCTCCTACAGGATCCAGACGGAGAATGGAGTGTTTCTGAGGAGGAACCGCACGGATCTTCAACTACAGCTGACTGAGAAGGACACTACAGCTCAGGAGACAGTTCAGCGGGACACAGCTGAATCAATGGAGCTAACTGACAGTGGTCTCACAGCAGCGTCTGCACCACCAGCTGTTGAGACACCTTCCAAACTGTCGAAATTGCCAGCTGCTGGAGTACAGGCTAGACCTAAGAGACATGTTCAGCCACCTAAACGGTTGATTGAAAGTTGCTAAAGTTTATTTAGTTTATTTGGAGGAGCAAAATGCAACATGGACCTTTAAGATGAAAAAAAAAAAAAAAAAAAAAAAAAAAAAAAGAACAAAGTTTAAACTGAAACATTTGTTTACATGTATAGTTAAGAACTTGAAGATGGCTATGTTTCTACGGGGGTAAATGTTATTTAGTTATAGAGGTAAAGATTGTTTTATTAAAGGGGGAAAGATGTGATGTTATGGATACATTGGGTTAAGAACTCCATTACCCAGCATGCCACGGTAGTGGAAGCCGGAGGCAGGAAGCGGGAGGCAGGGAAGTAAAAAAGGGTAGTAGCCATGCGGGTAGCACAGCAGCGTTGTTCGATGAAAGCTGTTGAGTAAAGTATGTTCAACCAGCAAATACGCCTCGTCTGCTTATTATAAAGTCCAAGCAAAGCAACACACAGAGGAGATTATCCACAATGACTTTTTCCCGGCCTTTATTGATCCGTGTTGCCCCCCCGGCCACTATCAGAGGGCCGCAGTTTAATTGACTACCGGTTTTTCTTTGAGGAATTACGGTATAATATATAAATCTTAAAAGACATTTGTGAAACCCTCTGTGTGCTTTCATTAATATTGAGATTAGATTTCTGGGACTCTTCAGTCTGCAGTACACTCTTTCCTTCACTCACCTCCTCCTCCCTGACACCTTTCCTCTTGCCCTCCTTCTTCTTCTTCTTCTTCTCCTCCGTCTCCTTCTCCACCACATACTCCTCCTCTTCCTCTTTCACTGCTGCAGGCTCCTCCTCCTCTTTCTTGCCCTTCTTTCCTGCTCCGGTCGCCAGCTTGCCGTCTGCTGAAGGTGCCTTTGGTAGACCCAAGGAGGGGGGGGACATGCAGAGATAATATTACAAGGGTTAGAAGAACTAATGGGAGGTGTGAGTGAATTTTAGTTGACCGGGTTTTACTAGATTAAAATCTTCTGTTTGAATGGAGAAAATGAAAGGGCTGATGAGGGGACCAATCCATAGGACTCCAGAGTGTCAAGTATCTCCTGCATTCAGACTGGAAGAACTACTAAAATGTCAGGCCCAAAAGTCATTAACTGGAGCTACAAGCTACATGCACAGTAGCCTGGACCAACCACACTTCATTTAGCAGAACATCTCCAGATGTTCCTGTGTGAAAATGGAAAGTTCAGAAAGACGTTTTGATGGTGCAACAAGGCAGGCCTGGTCGCTTCTTTAAGGGAATCACTGTAAAGATTCCCAAAGGATATGTTTACCGTTAGTGAGGGATGTGCAATTAATTTAATTTTGATTTTAATTTCGATTTGACTCCAAAGATCCCAAAAATAGTATAATCGAGAGAAATAATTCTGTATTGAAGAACACTCTTATTTTGTCTTGTATTCTGAATGACACACGCATGCGCACATCTGCCCTTCCCGAAGCCATAAAACTTCTCAGCAGTCAGGGGGCGAGGTGTGTGCATCCAGTGGAATTTAAAAACTCAGCACGAGTAAAGATGTTAGAAGGAGGGCAGCCAGAGCAGCGTTTAGTCCGCAAAAAAGGCAAATCCAACTCCGTTGTCTGGGAAAAGTTAACGTTAGCTAACTCTGCGGTCCCTCTGCCTGAGCCGCACAACGTGTTGTAGAGCCCAGGAGCCCTGGCTCTTATCTACCACGTGTCTGTGTAAATAATATTTAAAAAAGACAAAAATGTTTTGACTAAAACTTGGCTAAGATACCCGAGTTCTCTTTGGACTAAAACGATAAATGGACTGTTCTCTATAGCACTTTTCTAGTGTCAATGACTACTCAAAGTTCTTCTACATAATACAGGAACCATTCACACACATAAGTACACTGTGGCCGAAGCTGTTGTACAAGTAGTCCCCGTACTCAGTGTTTTCGACTTTGACATAGGACTGCTGGGATTAAACCTCCAACCTTCCAATTGGCAAGCCACTCTACCACCAAGCCACAGCCGCCGTCTTTTAGTGTTGATATGTTGATGGCGGCCACGGTATAGGACAGACGCACAACAGGGTTTCTGCTATGTACACCGCCGCTCCTTCAGCTGTTCATGAAAAGTCATGAAGTTGTAATTACGCGACTCTGCAGAGCCGTCTGCTCTACTGGACTCAAGCCAACTGTCATCCGCTCTCTTTTGCCGAAGCAACTGGAATTGCCTAGTCTTACTATTTTGCATGTATGTAATATGCATGTGCATATTGTAACGCCGAGAGTCATTTATATATAAATCCTAAAAGACATGTGTGAAGCCCTCTGTGTGCATTCATTAATATTGAGATTAGATTTCTGGGACTCTTCAGTCTGGAGTACCCTCTTTCTTTCACTCACCTCCTCCTCCCTGACACCTTTCCTCTTGCCCTCCTTCTTCTTCTCCTCCGTCTCCTTGTGTTTCGGCATGTACTCGGCGATAAGGTCGAGGTCCAGGTTGTCTTGCGGCTCCCATGTGTTATCCTCACTGGAAAGGTGAGTGCAGACAGAAGAACATCTCCTCACACTTTGTTTTTAGACAATCCATTGATCCTTTGAGGGCATGATACAATGCTGCAATCTATGCTGTAGATTATTTGCATACACACAAATATACAGTACAGGCCAAAGGTTTGAACACACCTTCTCATTCAATGCGTTTCCTTTATTTTCATGACTATTTACATCGTAGATTATCACTGAAGGCCTCACAGCTATGAATGAACACATGTGGCATTATGTACTTAACAAAAAACTGTGAAATAACTGAAAACATGTCTTATATTCTAGTTCTTCAAAGTACCCCCCTTTTGCTTTTTTGATAGTGCTGCAAACCCTTGGTGTTCTCTCAATGAGCTTCATGAGGTAGTCACCTGAAATGGTTTCCACTTCACAGGTGGGCATTTTCAGAGTTAATTAGTGGACTTTCTTGCCTTATTAATGAAGTTGGGACTATCAGTTGTGTTGTGCAGAAGTCAGGTTGATACACAGCCGACAGCCCTATTGGACAACTGTTACAATTCATATTATGGCAAGAACCAATCAGCTAAGTGAAGAGAAACGAGTGGCCATCATTACTTTAAGAAAGGAAGCTCAGTCGGTCCGGAAAATTTAAATGTGTCCCCAAGTGCAGCGGCTAAAACCATCAAGCGCTACAACGAAACTGTCTCACATGAGGACCACCCCAGGAAAGGAAGACCAAGAGTCACCTCTGCTGCTGAGGATAATTTCATCTGAGTCACCAGCCTCAGAAATCCCAATTAACAGCAGCTCAGATTAGAGACCAGATAAATACCACACAGAGTTCTAGCAGCAGGCATATCTCTAGAACAACTGTTAAGAGGAGACTGAATCAGGCCTTCATGGTCAAATAGTAGCTAGGAAACCACTGCTAAGGAGACGCAACAAGCAGAATAGATTTGTTTGGGCCAAGAAACACAAGGAATGGACATTAGACCAGTGGAAATCTGGGCTTTGGTCTGATGAGTCCAAGTTTGAGATCTTTGGTTCCAACCGCTGTGTCTTTGTGCGACGGAGAAAAGGTGACCGGATGGGTTGTACATGCCTGGTTCCCACCGTGAAGCATGGAGGAGGAGGTGTGATGGTGTGTGGGTGCTTTGCTGGTGAGACTGTTGGGGATTTATTCAAAATTGAAGGCATACTGAACCATCATGGCTACCACAGCATCCTGCAGCGACATTCCATCCCATCCGGTTTGCGTTTAGTTGGACCATCATTTATTTTTCAACAGGACAATGACTCCAAACACTCCTCCAGGCTGTGTAGGGGCTATTGGACCAAGAAGGAGAGTGATGGAGTGCTTTGCTTCCACAGTCACCGGACCTGAACCTAATCCAGATTGTTTGGGGAGAGCTGGACTGCAGAGTGAAGGCAAAAGGGCCAACAAGTGCTGAGCATTCTGGGAACTCCTTCAAGACTGTTGGGAAACCATTTCAGGTGACTATCATTCAAGAGAAGGCCAAGAGTGTGCAAAGCAGTAATCACAGTAAAGGGGGGGTACTTTGAGGAAACTAGAATATATATGACATGTTTTCAGTTATTTCACACTTTTACATAATTCCACATGTGTTCATTCATAGTTTTGATGCCTTCAGTGATAATCTACAATGTAAATAGTCATGAAAATAAAGGAAATGCATTGAGTTATATGATAATGATATATATATATATATATATACACAAAGTATATCAGGACCAAGAACACCAAGTATTAATATTCTAGACTCATACTTACTCTGAGAAGCCCTTCCATTTCAGCAGAAACTCTACTCTTCCCTCCACCACTCTGCGGCCCAAAACCTTCTCCACCTCATACTCCTCCTCCTCCTTTTCCACCTCCTCCTCCTCCTTCTTGCCTTCCTTTCCTGCTCCGGTCGCCAGCTTGCCGTCTGCTGAAGGTGCTTTTGGTAGACCCAAAGGGGGGGGGGGACAGGGACATGCAGAGATAAAGATACAAGGGTTAGAAGAACTAATGGGAGGTGTGGGTGAATTCTAGTTGACCATGTTTTGAATGGAGAAAATGCAAGGGCTGATGAGGGGACCAATCCATAGGACTCCAGAGTGTCAAGTATCTCCTGCATTCAGACTGGAAGAACTACTAAAATGTCAGGCCCAAAAGTCATTAACTGGAGCTACAAGCTACATGCACAGTAGCCTGGACCAACCACACTTCATTTAGCAGAACATCTCCAGATGTTCCTGTGTGAAAATGGAAAGTTCAGAAAGACGTTTTGATGGGGCAACAAGGCCGGCCTGGTCGCTTCTTTAAGGGAATCACTGTAAAGATTTCCAAAGAATATGTTAACGTTAGCCATCTTATATCTAACTGGGATGTTTTGGGAGTGATTGGAGCAGGATTGCTGAGGACGAAGTAATGTTACGCAGACTGATAAGCCATGGATGCAGCACATTGAAATAGTGTGTGTGTGTGCTTGTGTGTGTCTGTCTGCTCTCTGTCAACATGCACATGTGTTTCTTCTATCAGGGTGAACAGTTCCTTCCTGAGACTATGTAGCAGAGCCAAAGTCGTTGAATCCAGAGTTTAGCCCCGCCACGACTATTCTGATTGGTTAAAAGAAAACAAACAAGCCAGAGCGTTTCTTCTACAGTAAAAGAACAAAGCAAAAAAATCCCAGTTAAAGCTGTTTTTAACTTTAATAAATGAAAACATCTTTCTAAGAGACAACGAGGAATCCTGTTAAATAATCCTGATTTTCCCTAACGTACAACACGGAAAAGCTTCAAATGATCACATTTCAGAAACATAAAAATCAGCAATTGTTTGTTTGTTATAAGAAGATATATTTCAGGCAACGCATTAAAGCTTGGTCTATTTGCTGGATTGTTCCAAGGTAACTGTTGGTAGCTAACGTTAGCAGATAAGCCCGTTGACAGTGTTGAGTTATGAAAAGTTAAAAACAATGTATTTATGAATGTTAACTAGCATGTTAGTTATCAGTAATTAGCCTGTGTCTATGTTAATTTTAACTAGCATGTTAGTTAGCAGTAATTAGCCTGTGCCTATTTTAATGTTAACTAGCATGTTAGCCTATGTTAATTTTAACTAGCATGTTAGTTAGCAGTAATTACGTACGTACCGTTACAACTTTCAGACAGGTTGCTCACGTCACATCTACGTCTTCAGGCTCAGTTGGAGACTGCGCAGTAACGCTCAGCATCACGGGAAAGAGCTTCTAATAGACTTCACTGGTCTCCGTCCAGAGCAACGGGACCTGTTGGTCCACTTCTTTAACTGTCTATGGTTTCACTCACTCACTTAAAACAACTACTAACTGGCTCTATTAGCCTACAAGCTAGTGCTAGCTTGTAGGCTAATAGAGCCAGTTAGGTCAGTTGGGTCAGTGTTTTCTTTTCTTTCATTCCTATTTCAGGTCTGTCAGTCACAGTGAACAACGGGACATTTCCGGGGACAGGTCACCAAAACCGGGGACTGTTTCCGGAAACCGGGGACATCTGGTCACCCTCCACAAGGACTTTAGCTTGTGCTACACTAACTGCTAACGATGCTAACGATGCTAGCGGGCTAACGATGCTAACAGACGTTGGTATCATAACTTTTACAAACTGTATGGATGTAAAACGATTTTAACACACACACACACACACACACATATGTATGTTTTCCATATGTTTACATATGGAAATGAATGAATGTATGAATGTTTTACCTTCTGTCCGGTTCAGTGAGTCAGCGATTCTCTTCATCATCACGGATAACGGTCGTTCTCCTCGTCACGGCCGAAGGCCCGCCCCTCTGCCCTCACATCGACGGCTGATTGGACGGGAAGTTAACACCAACCAATAGAATTAAAGTAGGTCAACAGATTTTAAAAAACTGTATTTTTACTGTAACCTTGAACACATTCAAAATAAATTATTTAACGGTTACAAAAAACAACGGAAAAACTACAAAATAATATTTAATATAGAGTATACATAATTAAATCAACCTGACATGTGTAGTAATAACAATAATTGAACTTTTCTTTCATAAACATTATTTTAGTATTTAAAATCCTGAAAATGTAGAAAGTAAGTGTGTGTGTGTGTGTGTGTGTCTGTATGTGTTAATATCGTGAGTACATTTCTTGAGTTATGATTGTATGAAATTATGGTTTAAGTTATGATAAATGTATGTATTAACTCAATGTTCACATCACTCCAGTTCGAAGGTCTTTACACTTTTTTCCTGACCCTCAAAGAATGTATTTCAAAATGCTACTGCATACACAGAACCACGGGGGGATAGAGTCCAGGTTGACATATACACAAGTTATACTTTAAATATCAACATATTATTAAAATGAAACGTGGGCGTGTACAGGGAGGGATAAGAGGCTGATTCACATATGCACACTTGTAGGTAATATGTGATTTATGAACAGAATATACTTACAGATGTGCGTGCGCACGGTTTTATAAATCTGATTTATTTTATTTTACTATACGCGCAGTTTTATAAATAAGACCCCAGGTTATTTACATGGAGTCTGGTGGAGATATGCTGCTCTATACACGCTAAAAGTAGTGATTATTTACATGGAGTCTGGTGGAGATATGCTGCTCTATACACGCTAAAAGTAGTGATTATTTACATGGAGTCTGGTGGAGATATGCTGCTCTATGAGTGAGTTTTTTCGGAGACAGAGCTCCAGGCGAACCCGCACGTGTTCAGGTAAATATCTTAATAACTGCTAAAAGAGTGCGTGCGAGCGGCACATGCGTTAACACGCTGGGCTAGCTCCGTTGTTAGCTCCTCAATTAGTTTCGCGGTTAACTGCTAGCTCCGCTATTAGCTTCATGACTAACTGCTAGCTCCTCTGCTAGCTCCGCAGTCACCTTCGTGGCTACCTGCTAGGTCCGCTGTTAGCCACGAAGCTAACGTCTAGCTCCACTGTTAGCTTCGTGGCTACCTGCTACGTCCGCTGTTAGCCACGAAGCTAACGTCTAGCTCCGCTGTTAGCTTCGTGGCTAACTACTAGCTCCGCTATTAGCTTCGTGGCTAACTACTAGCGTTAAAGTCTCAGCTCTATTATAATGTGTGATGTGATGTCTGATTTAACGTGTTATTAGTCAGTTTGAAGGAGTTTTATATGCTAGCAGCTCGGCAGAAGGTAACAGGCTAATTAGCAGTCCATGGTGCTTGTTTCTTCAATTTTTCAAGAAAGAAAATCCTGAAATAGTCCAAATTTTAATTTTTGTTATGTTGTCTTGCCACTAAATTTCCTTGGGATGAATAAAGTATATCTATTTATCTATATCTCTATAGTATCTACAGTATCTATCTATAGTATCTATCTATCTATAGTATCTATCTATCTATAGTATCTATCTGTATCTAAAGTATCTATCTATAGTATCTATCTATTTATAGTATCTATCTATAGTATCTATCTATATCTAAAGTATCTATCTATCTATAGTATCCATATCTAAAGTATCTATCTATCTATAGTATCCATATCTAAAGTATCTATCTATCTATCTATCTATAGTATCTATATCTAAAGTATCTATCTATCTATATCTAAAGTATCTATCGATCTATAGTATCTATCTATATCTAAATTATCTAGCTATCAATAGTATCTATCTATCTATCTACAAGTACATTCAACCAATACTACGTTTCCTCCAGTCCGTTATGAATGCAGAACTCTGAGTTAGGGCTGCACGATTATGGCTAAAATGCTAATCACGATTAATTTGATCAATATTGTAATCACAATTATTATCACGATTATTTGTTGTTGTTAACCAAAACCTTTTACAGTCACATAGGCTTATAACTGCTTCACATCCATAATGTGCTACATTCCTCTTATGTTGAAGTTGTATGCTGTATAGACATACAGCTGTAACACATGGAAATGAAATTGATCAGAAATAAATAGCCTAGGATATAGTTTAAAAAAAAAAGTATCTCTGTGAAAGCTCCTTTACTTTTTTTCAACCACAACTGAATAAAAGAGCTAGGGAGAGGGGGTGGGGGGGTACTCAGAGAGAGACAGCTGACTCATTATGAATGGGTCCGGCAGGCTCTGTTTCACACGCTGTTACTCTACCAACTGAAGTTAGTTGCATTCAATTACTTCTCCTGTGTTTGTCGCCGTGGCAACCGCGATAGCAGAGTTACCACGGAAACACTGGTACAAATACAGGTTTGCCTCTCATGCTTAACAATATACAGTCCCTGACAAAAGTCTTGTCGCTTATCTATTTTGTAGAAACACCTGCTATTAACCTGACATAATTAATCTATTGGTGTAAGAAATAGCTCATATGAAAAGCTAAAACCCAAATGATGTTCAATGCACTGAAATAAATTAGTTTCACTAAAAAAGATTTATTAAACAAGACAGAAAGGTCAAATATTGGCAAGACAAAAGTTGTTGCCTATACATAAATTGAACAAATTTACTGCAAATATTAAATATGTCAGCAAATTAAATAGTGGTGCTGTGAGATCCAAATTAATATCTTGTATGACTTCCATGAGCTTGAAGGACTGGATCCATGCGGTTTGGCAAGGATTCAGACCATGTGTTGATGAAGTCATCAGGAATAGCTAGGAAAGCAGTCTTGCTGCCTCCCAGAGTTCATCAGAGTTTCTTTGGTTTGGTCTTCCATGCTTCCTCTTTCATCCTACCCCACATCTGCTCAATGATGTTCATGTCTGGTGACTGGGCCGGCCAATCCTGGAGCATCTTGATCTTCTTCGCCTTGAGGAACCCTGAAGTGGAGATGGAAGTATGCGATGGAGCACCATCCTGCTGCAGAATTTGGCCTCTTTTATGGTTGTGAATATAAGAGGTAGCTAAGATGTCTTTGTATTTGAGACTATTGATGTTGCCTTCCACCCTGCAGATCTCTCGCACACCCCCATACTGGATGTAACCCCAGACCATGATTTGTCCGCCACCAAACTTCACTGTTTTCTGGGTGAATCTTGGATTCATGCGGGCTCCAGTAGGTCTCCTGCTATATGTGCGGCGACTGTGGTGTAATTCAACAGAAGATTCATCTGAAAAATCCACTTTCTTCCACTTTTCCAGCATCCATCCTTTTAGCAAGCTGTGGGCCTTGGCAAATGCCACACGGTTTTTCAATTGTCTTTTGTTTAGTTCCGGCTTCTGGGCACTGATTCGACCATGGAGGCCATTTCGAGACAGAATCCGACAAACTGTTCTGGTTGACACAGGGACGTTAGGTGACCAGGTCTCTCGGAGCTCTGCTGGGCTGGCCTTGGATTTTCGAGCCAACAAACGGTCCTCTCGAGCAGTTTTCTCGCGGGGTCTGCCTGACCTGGGCTTGTCAAAAACGCCTCCAGTGTCTTCAAATGTTTTTTTAATCCTCTGTTCTTGACGCTGAGACACATTGAAGGTGTCTGCCACATCAGCAGTGGATCTGGTCTTCAGCCTCTTGATAATCCAAACTTTAGTCTCAGGGTGAATCTTAGGCATGTTTGCAGAGGTCTAGTTGCAGTTGATGTGAAGGTCTAGTGTACTGGGGGTTTTTTATACACACCTGAGACCTGATTGATCCATTATTAGTCACAGGTGAAGCTCATATGACAAGGCGACAACACTTATGTCTTTGCAAAAATGGACTCAATGGGCTTTACCAAGCTGTGAATATTAGAATACTTTTTGCCAGTTCTTTTTGCACTGAAACATTATTACAAAAGCTGTTGGGATTAAAATGAGCCATTTCTTGTAAATAAATCTTGATTAGAAATATATTTCAGCGGCACTTCAGGTCATTTGTACACAAGCGACAAGACTTTTGTCAGGGACTGTATATCGTGTATAGTTATTGTATAGGTTGTGTAGAAGCTAGCTGCTTGTCTGGGTGATTTGCATTATAACTGTTTATGTTTGTGAAGAAAAGAAGGATGGCCCTCAGAACTAACTATGTTTGGTACTTTCCCTTTCAAACGACTGAGATGTTTATGGGATGGTCTGAACTAAAATTGCACATTAAACTTTCTTAAAGTCTTAAAGGTCATGTGTGACATCTGCTGTTAATGTTAATAATGTATCCCACATTATTAAATGTGTATGCATTTGTATAGATTAGTGTCTTTTTCCACAAAACGTAGTTTGTCATTCTGCAGAACCTGAAGAACTCTTAAGGTCGGGCTGTTAAAATAAGAGGAGTGAGTCCGAGTCTGATCTGGCGCTGAGCTGCAGGGCAGGTGGACCCTGAGTTCTTGCTGCCAGGGTTGGTCTCTGTCTTAAAGGGCTGAGGATGAATACTACGTCTCTGTCTTAAAGGCTGAGATGAATACTACGTCTCTGTCTTAAAGGGCTGAGGATGTACTACGTCTCTGTCTTAAAGGGCTGAGGATGAATACTACGTCTCTGTCTAAAAGGCTGAGGATGAATACTACGTCTCTGTCTTAAAGGGCGGAGGACGAATACTACTTCCATTAGTATTTAATAATGTTCCTAACACTTGATCCGTTCTGTGTGTAAGTTTTTTGGAGCCGGTATATAATAACCGATAAATAAATTGATAAAAAGCATAGACAAAAGTGTTAATTTTCAATTTGACGGAAAGACAACACAAGGGTTAAAAGGATTTAAAAAGTCTGTAATATTGTGTTACAATAGTTTGATAAGCTCATTAGCTGTAAAAAAAAAAAAAGGTCATGAAAAGTTTTTCTAAATCGAACTTCTCTCATATCTTCTAAGAAATAAAAGATGCTCTGCCTCCCATCCAAAAGGTTTCTGGATCAGAACTGAACTAAGTCTTTGGGATAATAGGTGTGACGCCTTAAAGAAGTTTTAAGTCCAGTTATCTTTGCTTTTCTCAGAGAACTTCCTGAAAAATCTATAATCAAAGATGTCTCCACATTGAGCCGTAGCTGTGTTAAAAGAAGTCCTCAGATCTTTACTCGTGCTAACGCAACGATACTTCACTGCAAAAACACGAACAATATAAACATCTCACATTCATAACCGTACTAGAGCAACAGCAAAAATGCATCAGCCCTGTAGGGGTGTTAGGTTTAGGGGTTTCAGGGGTGTAAGGGTTAAGGGTGTTAGGGGGTGTTAGGGTTAGGGGTGTTAGTTTTAGGGGTGTTAGGGTTAAGGGTGTTAGGGGTGTAGGGTGTTAGGGTTGTTAGTGTTGGGGTTTAAGGTTAGGGGGGTTAGGGGGGATAGAGTTAGCGTTAATACAAACAGAATCACCATCTACTTTAACAACAGGAGCTGACCATGATGGTGTGAATTCTAAATCCAGATTTAACCCTTTGTTGTCCTCCGGGGTCCCAAGACCCGTCCTCCACTCAAACCTGTTAAAAAACAAAACAAGTCCCCGTTACGTTGGGAAATTGCAGGCTGTGGTCAGCAGTCAGGACAGGCATTGTGGAGAAACTGGACAACAGGGAGCGGATGTGGTCTACTTTTTTTCTTAAAGTGATGAAAATTGTTGCACCTCTTTTGTGGCTTCTGAATGAGAGTGAGTTTGAGGATGAAATACTTCTGGGTCTAGGGTGGGTTTTTTTGAGAAATGGCCTGATAACAGCTGTTTTTAGTGTTGATGGAACATGGCCTGCCTGGAGAGAGTAGTTAATGACCTTTGTGATGAAGGGACTTATGGCACGGAGGTTGGATTTTACAGGGCTGTGGGGAAGGGGTCCAGGACGGTGGGAACAGATGGTTTAATTTTTTTTAAGGTGTCCTCACCTCTTGCTGTGAGATGACCAAAAAAAACAGCAGAGAGGTTGGAAATCGCAGGCTGTGGGTCAGCAGTCAGGACAGGCATTGTGGAGAAACTGGACAACAGGGAGCGGATGTGGTCTACTTTTTTCTTAAAGTGATGAAAATTGTTGCACCTCTCTTCTGTGGCTTCTGAATGAGAGTGAGTTTGAGGATGAAATACTTCTGGGTCTAGGGTGGTTTTTGAGAAATGGCCTGATAACAGCTGTTTTTAGTGTTGATGGAACATGGCCTGCCTGGAGAGAGTAGTTAATGACCTTTGTGATGAAGGGACTTATGGCACGGAGTGGATTTTACCAGGGCGCGTGTGGGAAGGGGTCCAGGGAACAGGTGGATGGTTTAATTTTTTTAAGGTGTCCTCAACTCTTGCTGTGAGATGACCAAAAAAAAGCAGAGAGGTTGGGAAATCGCAGGCTGTGGGTCAGCAGTCAGGGACAGGCCGTGTGGAGAAACTGGATAGCAGGAGCGGATGTGGTCTTCTTTTTTCTAAAAAAGTGATGAAATTGTTGCACCTTTCTTCTGCGCTTTGAATGAGAGGGAGTTTGCGGTTTGAGGATGTCATGTATGACAGAGAAAGTTGCTTAGAGTTGCCAGGGCTCTTGTTGATAATGTTGGAATAGAACTGTCAACGTGCATATCTCAAGGACTTGCATAGGACTTCTGATGTTCTTGGTAGGCCTGCCTCTGAACAGTGAGT
>NW_022602902.1:0-21528 GCF_008692095.1 Etheostoma spectabile | reverse complement strand
TTGCACATATTACAAGCCAGTGTTATTGCACAAAAACAGATAATATTGTCCAGTTTTTAACCTCTCTAAGTGTCTGTGTGTCAGACACTTAGAGCGAGGAGTTATAAAGTTTGATGGCCACAGGCAGGAATGACTTCCTGTGGCGCTCTGTGGTGCATTTTGGGAGAATGAGTCTATCACTGAAAGTGCTCCTGTGATTGAGCAACAAGCCATGGAGTGGGTGCGAGACATTGTCCAAGATGGCATGTAGTTTGGACAGCATCCTCCTATCTGACACCACCAACAGAGAGTCCAGATCCACCCCCACAACGTCACTGGCCTTGCGGATCAGTTTGTTGAGTCTGTTGGCGTCCGCTAACCTCAGCCTGCTGTCCCAGCATGCAACTGCAAACAGGATAGCACTGGCCACCACAGACTCATAAAACATCCTCAGCATCGTCCTGCAGATGTTGAAGGACCTCAGCCTTCTCAGAAAATAGAGACGGCTTTGGCCCTTCCTGTTGAGGGCTTGAGTGTTCTTGGCCCAGTCCAGTTTATTGTCTAAGTGCACTCCCAGGTATTTGTAGTCCTCCACAATGTCCACACTGACCCCCTGGATGGAAACAGGGCTCACTGCTGCCTTGGCTCTCCTTAGATCCACCACCAGCTCCTTGGTCTTTGCCACGTTGAGCTGTAGATGGTTCTGCTCACTCCATGTGACAAAGTCCCCCACCACAGCGCTGTACTCAGCCTCGTCCCCCTCGCCATCCAACCACAGCAGAGTCATCAGAAAACTTCTGAAGATGGCAGGACTCTGCGTGGTAGTTGAAGTCTGTGGTGTAGATGGTGAAGAGGAATGGCGCCTGGCTAGAGCTTCAGAAGGCAGGACATGACAGATTACACATCTGTCACACAGTCAGTTTGTAGTCTTAAATACCAAGTCTCTTGCTGTTCCTTGACTAGTTGGCCCCCCCTGCTTTGCATCGCTCCAGGTAAGTAGAAAGCAATCTGTTATGCACCTTTGCATTGCACTAAAATGTCAACATTTGGACCTGAATCCAACAATAACTTTACTTGACACTCATATACATTGATTATCAGGCAAAAAATGTTGGTCAGGGGTTTAGTTACTGTTTGAAAAAGGAAAATAATTGTTAGATGAATTATGACATAATTGCAGATGAAGTATTTATGACCCATCAAAGACGACAAAAGGATACATCAGTTGTCGGGGGTCTGATTTAAAGGAAATGATACTCTTTAAAAGTGTTGGGGTTCTAGTGTTAAACTAATGAGGAAGAATTTGACAAATCTAAGTTAACCAAAAGGTTTCTCTTTCAAATGTTACATCTGTATCTGTCAAGTCCAGACCATTCCCTGACCGGGAATTGAACCCGGGCCGCGGCGGTGAGAGCGCCGAATCCTAGCCACTAGACCATCAGGGAGTCACATCTATCAACTTTATCTTTGTAGATGTGAGTTTCCTTTTCACTTACTGGAATGACTCATATTGTTTTAGGCGAGGAATGGCACCGTAGTTTTAGATGTTAAAATGTGCGCACAAGAAAGCTGAGGGATTACTGTGGGGAAGTGGAGAATGACTAGGTTAACTGAAGATTTTAAACATTGTGAAAATTAACAGAACATATGAACACGTTAAACATATACGGGCATATAACATATACCTGCAGTCTCAGTCTTTGGATGGTATAGGTAGCGTATGCGCCCCGTCATAGTTACCGACAATTTTGTTGATGAATGAGTATTTCACATTGAACACTTAAGATTGGGTGTTCATTTAAAAACAGGGAATTGCCAGTAAAGATAAAAACAACAGATTCAGCAAGGAGTCACTAATGACTTTAGTCACTTCACCAAGCTATGTCATAAGAGTATTATGTAACTGATACAAATTCAAGTCAACATATGGTTTGTCTTCCACCTATGTAACATCAGCAAATGGAAGTGGTGGGATTTGAACCCACGCCTCCAGAGAGACTGGAGCCTAAATCCAGCGCCTTAGACCACTCGGCCACACTACCTGCATGTATGAGCTCTCCACATCGTGAGACACACAGGGACCGTAACTAACGGTATATTTGTCAATGTCATTGGAATAAAACTTTCGCAAGGAAAAAGCCAATACTTTATTGGAAAATGTTGTCACTCTTTGTCATTTTTCTCTGGCATTGTTGATTTTAGAATATTGTAACCAGCATTAAGTGAGGTTTGGTTCTGTGTGAATACGGGCTGAGCATTTACCTGGGCTGAATTTATGAACATCTTCTTTTGCATATTCACTGTAAAGAGCCATTACCCCTCCAACTGCCAACTATTGTTCCAGAGACAATAGGATATACAGTTTTAGATTGCAAGGTAACTGTCCAAGACCAAAGACTTCATTGAAATACCTCAAGTGTTCAAAACAGTTTGTCAAAATGGGAAAGGTCATGTTTTTGATTACAAATTCCAGCACAGTGGTTCATTTACCATTCAAAAACAAAAGTACAATCATGAAACACATACTACTTAGACAGAATGAACCTGGTCAGGTAGCAATGAAAGAATTCCAGAGACGTGGACCCTCTGGCACAGCCATACTTGGTCAGGACAACACCCCCCTTCTTGATGTGCTCCATGCGCACCTGGTCCAGCAGTGGCACCACCATGAGGTCCCTTCCGTTTGCCCCTCCCAGTTGCTTGTAACAGAGAGAGGTCTCCTGCATCCCACTCAAATATGCAGGCAGAGAGACGGCTCATGAAGGTGGGACCAGACGTGAGATTTTTTTTGCAGCCCGCGCTCACGTTCAAATTGATAAATGCCGTACTCTGCGTAGGAACCGGCGTACCCCCGTCCTACGCCTGTTTTAGGTCGTATGCACATTTCATAAATAAGGGCCCTTGTGAGCACAATAAAGATTTCTTAAAGAAAGGTTTGTACTTTATAGTTCTAGTTTTTTTCCAGTTCTTCTGGTCACACTTGGCACTATTTCACATGGTTTGTCTGTAGTTCTCTATTCTGTCAGGGCTTAACGCTGTCTTCCACACCTGTTTTTTTTTTGTTTCTTGTTATGTCTCTGGAAGAAGTATTGTGCTTTTAGGTCAACCATCCATCTGTACATCAGAATCAAAAACACTTTATTGATCCTTGAAGGTAGCCTCTGGAAAAAAGGTGCTCCTTCGAGTCGGATTTGAACCAGCGACCTAAGGATTTCAGTTCTACACCTCTACAGTCCTCCGCTCTACCAACTGAGCTATCAAAGGGAGCTGTCACAGCCATGCGCACTTCTCATTCTGTGAATGTGAATGTGATAACACGGGGCCCCCCTGGATCTGACAATCTTTAGGGGATGTAGCTCAGTGGTAGCGTGCATGCTTCACAGGTTTTTATGGTTGATCGTATGAAATTCTTTCATATTGGAACTAGTTTTGCTTGAACACTGTGACAACACATATCCTGTACTGGATATGGAGGCACTGACTATTTTTTGTCTAATCTTCTGGATTTTGTCTATGAAGAAGGAGGCAAAGTCATTGCAGGCCTTGTTAGATAACAGTTCAGATGCTACTGGTACTGGAGGGTTTGTTAACCAATCGACAGTAGCAAACAAAGCACATGAATTATTATTGTTTCCAGAGATAATATCAGAGAAGACCTCCTTGCCTTCGTTAGTTCCAAATTATAAATGCAAAGTCTCTCTTAAGCAGAAAATGCGTTTGGATTGGTAGGAAATGGAGATGGGCGTTGCCAAGAGGAGGCGCCTTTTTGATTGACAAGAAATGGATATGAAGTCTCTCAGGATTGGCAAAAAATGGAAAGGAGCTTTGAGTTTGATTGGTGAGAAAAGAAGATGAGAAAGTGGACAAATGTGTTCTGGGTCATGACAAAGCATCTAGGGTCAGTCTTAGCCTTTGTGTGAATACATAGGTCTCCACATACATTGTTTTTATTAAGATTGATGACCAAATTGTTAGTATTTCCAAAACTTTCCCAACCATTTCAATTGCTGTCATAGCCTCGTTGGCGCAGTAGGCAGCGCGTCAGTCTCACAATCTGAAGGTCGTGAGTTCAACCCTCACACGGGGCAGGTGTTTTAAAAAAAACAAAAACACAACTGATGCTGAAAATACATTGAGAGTGATTGAAAACTGGCACATAACACATACATGGAAGTTGTGATTCTACTGTTATTTCTGAGATCAACAATCTCAGGAAGGCTTTTACAATCAATTGGGAAAAATGGGATGCATACTCTTAATAAGTAGACTTCCAGAGTATTTGCATAACAAGGCACAAACATGGGCGTTGTGATAGGATGGTGTCGTTCATCATTGTTTCTGAGATCAACAATAACTTCAGAAGTTTCAAATTCAACGGCTACCTATGGTTTCTTTCTAGGAGCGGGTCAAAATTACGTTGCACTATTTTGTCTAATTGCTTAGGTCATAATATTTCCAGAGACTTAATTTCTTTCAGGTAGTTAATAGTTATGGTCAAATGAAGCTTCATTAAGCTTTCTGAACAATGTTCTTCATTTTCTGAACGCATTCACCCAGTAGTGTTTTATTATTGGTTGTACATCTGTGATTGCCCTAGAGGTCTCTCAGTCCAGCACCTCTCCCGCTCATCTTTGTTAGTTTTACACTGTCCACCATAAATCACTGACACCATACCTCACACTCATCCATGCATACACATTCACCACTGACTAAACTGACTACCACCATCATTGAATTGTCATTTCTTTTGTTGTAGTAATATAATCGCATTTCCTTCAACCTTTGCACACGGTCTTTTGTCCTGATCTTTTCATGAGGTCATGACAAAGCATCTAGGGTCAGCCTTTGTGTGAGTACATAAGTTTCCAGAAACATTGTTTTTATTGAGATTAAAGACCAAATTGTTAGTATTTCTGAAACTTTCCCGACCATTGCAACTGCTTTCATAGCCTCGTTGGCGCAGTAGGCAGCGCGTCAGTCTCCTAATCTGAAGTTCGTGAGCTCAACCCTCACACGGGGCAGGTGTTTTAAAGACAAAAAAACACAACTGATGCTGAAAATACAGTGACAGTTGGTTGAGAACAATAGCACAAGCATGTGAATGGAAATTGTGGGTCTATGGTTATTTCAGAGATTTGCAGTGAGCGTTGTATTGTCCAGCAGAAAGACAACAGGTGTGTTTCTTTTCGTCTATGATTTATATCGTAGCAGTGCAAGCATTTATCCCAGGTTTGAGTTCCAGCCACAGCAGTTGCATTTAAAGGTTTTGAAGCCGTATACAACATTACCATTACAAGTTTTACCCAGGTTTCTTCTTTTATTCAGTGATAATTCAATTTTCAGACAGCACAACAAGCACTTTAAATGTACATGTTTTACACTTTCTATTTTACTGTATTTATGTACTTGTACTGTAGTGTAGTATATTTATTGTATTATGCTCCAGTGTTTATGGGTGTTACGGCAGGTATGAGCACAGTTTCTATTTTTATGGATGAAGTAAATTTGAGATGCTGTTAAGTTTACTCTTCAGCAGGTGGAGACATTAACTACTGGCCTTTTTCAATAAAGTATTGACTTTTTCCTTGCAAAAGTTTGTTTCCAATGACATTAACAATCATACCATTAGTTACGGTCCGTGTGTGTGTCACGATTTGGTATGATGGTGTGCGCAGGTAGTGTGGCTGAGTGGTCTACGGTGCTGGATTTAGGCTCCAGTCTCTCTGGAGGTGTGGGTTCAAATCCCACCACTACCTTTTGCAAATGTTACTTAGTAGAGAGAGAGAGAGAGAGAGAGAGAGAGAGAGAGAGAGAGAGAGAAAATGGAACGAAAAGATGACCAGTGGTAATTATGGCAGCAGTAAAGGTGATAGAACTATTACTAATAATAGTAGCAGTAATAGGGTAGGGCGTCCAGCAGGACCACGGCAGCAGCTGCATCCACTACTCAGGTGCCACCACAATCCAAGGAAGTCTGAGAGGGGAGAAAGAACAAGGGCTTCTGGAAAGAAGCAACATTAGTTACATGCATGCTTTTTTCAAGTATCAACAACAATAATCATAAAAATGATAGCCTGCACACATGACAGATTTTTCAATACTTTTAACAAATTTCCTAAACTCTTAACACACCAACACACCCAAAACACACAACTGGCAAAACAGTTAATTTCATGCTCAAAATCACACATTGTAAACTAAACTCTAAAACTAATTTTCAAAATACAATAATACACTAACACTACACACTATGTCTACCAAAACACTGTAAACATGTTTCAAAATCAAATAATTATTCCAAACAGTCAATCATAACACAATGACAAAAAAAAAACTCTATCATCAGCTGACATTACAAAAACGTCATTATTTTAGATGTGTCAGGTATGCCCTTATACAATAGAGAGTATATTGTATTGATCATAGATTGTGTTTTGCACATGCATTTTCAATTCAATTTTATTTATAGTATCAATTCATAACAAGAGTTATCTCGAGACACTTTACAGATAGAGCAGGTCTAGAACACACTCCAGAATTTACAAGGACCCAACAGTTCTAGTAGTTTCCTCCAGAGCAAGCAACAGTGCGACAGTGGCGAGGAAAAACTTCCTTTTAGGCAGAAACCTCGGTCAGACCCAGGCTCTTGGTAGACGGTGTCTGATGGGCCGGTTGGGGTTAGAATGAAGAGTGGAAATAACAAAAAGTAGAAAAAATAGTAGTTTGTAGCAGTTCTTTGTAGTAGTTCATGGCATAGCAGGGCACTGTGGGCATTACAAGGCACAGCAAGAGAATTTTTTGAAAAATCTCATAAAGTCGTTTCTACTAAGAGCTCTGGGAATACTTGGCTCAGTAGAGCTGTGACCATCCGTCAGCCAGGCTACAGTGCTGAAAAGAAACCTCACTTCACTTTGTTCACCTTTGCATTGTTTTCTGAACCGGAGCTACAATACAGCTAATTCTACAGTCTATGGTTAAGGTCACATTTATATTCAGGTTATGTAAAGATATATATCACAAAGGTTCCGTAGTGTAGTAGTTATCACGTCTACTTTACACGCAGCAGGTCCTGGGTTCAATCCCCAGTGGAACCAAGGTTTAAGGTTTAAAATAAGAACTATGTCCTTTTACCGTCTTGCAGGCGTCCCTTGAAAAGTCTTAAAAAGGGAGTGAACGACACTTGACAATCAAAAAAAACCTGCTCCAAAGACATATCGTCTATCTGAAAGACTTCTTCAGTGCTTTTGCATTGGTTTCACTTCTTAGAACCTGACTTCCATCCATTTTATTTACAGTATGGTTCTGATTATGTTAAAGATAACAGCATTATAGAGTTTCCATAGTGTAGTAGTTATCATGTCTGCTTTACACGCAGAAGGTCTTGGGTTCAATCCCCAGTGGAACCAGACTTATGCTTTAAAGTAAGAACTATGTATTTGGTACCACCTGGCAATTGTCATTTAAAAAGTCTTTAGAAAGAATTGAATGCAAATAATGAAATATAAGCCCATGTCTTTTCAGAACCTATCTCCAGCCATTATTTTTAATGTATTGTTACCATTATGTTAAAGATGACAGTACATCAGAGGTTCCATAGTGTAGTAGCTATCACATCTGCTTTACATGAAGAAGGTCCTGGGTTCAAACCCCAGTGGAATCAGACTTATGGTTTGAAGTGAGAACTATGTCCTTTTACCACCTGACCTGCTTTAAAGGTGCTCTAAAGCCACAGGATCCCAAACATTCCCTCAAAATGTGAATAACAAATTTTCCAGTGTGCTGGGCCCATAACCCAGAAGTCGATGGATCGAAACCATCCTCTGCTAATTCCTATGCTTTGTATCAGCAGTAAGGCCATTTCCAGTCTGTTGATGCAAGTGTCTGAAGTGAAATGTCTCCAGCTGCTGAAAAGTAAACTTAACGGTGTGTCAAGTTCATTTCATCCATAAAAATGGAAACTACAGAGCTCATACCCGCTGTAACAACCAAAAAAGTGTGTTATACAATATATATACTACAGTACAAGTACATAAATACAGTAAAAAAGAAACTGTAAAACATGTACATCTAAAATGCTTGTTGTGCTGTCTGATAGTCTGAGGTATAAAAGAGAGAGCATACTGCTTAATTTGTGTCACAGGAGGTCTTAGTCTACCACTACGTTCTATAACCCTACCAGTCAGATTACCACAGGAGGTAATATCTTCTGCAGCTCTTTTAAACTTCCCTGAATAAGTAGAAGTTACAATAGTGCTATCGCCCTACACAATCAGACCTGACATTTTACAAAAGTCACAATTCATTAACATTCATTAGCAAAATGGGGCAGTCTATTTATATTTTGTATAATAAAGTCATTGTGAATATATTTTTGAGGTTACCACATGTTGGATTTATTCTACAATTTCATGAATTAAAAAAATTAGAATTAAAAAAATGTATTTATTAATATTCTAATAATTGTTATCCTTTTAAACAGGCACAGAGTGATGTCAATCTTAAAAGGGCAGCAGTCCTAAAGGCACTTTGCAGCTACCTTGGCGAGGATTTTGGACATCTCATTTGGGAGTACAAGGCAAGTTATTGTAAACAGATTTGTTAGTCACATGTACTGTCTTGTATTATAGATAATGTTTTAAGTATTTTTAAATATAAAGAGTTTTTGTATTTATGTCATTAAAATCTATTACATAAACATGTTTTCTTTTTTTCCCCTATTTTCTTCAAATATACAGGACATTGAAGGAGATGACATCCAGACAGACCTTCAGAAATCCACCATGGGCATATATGTCATCAACAAGGAGGGTGGAGAAATTGGACCTCATGATGACATTGGCATTTACGTGAAGGAGTAATCATTCTAGACAACTTGGATCTGTAGCCCAAGCATGTGCAATGATGCTGGGAATCATCTATGTACTGAACATGGTGTACCCCAAAGAGCTGAAATACACCTTGAATTATTCAGAAAGTGCTCTTGCAGATGGATGGTGAAAGGCTTTTCCCCCAAAGTCCTTGGACTAAAAAACAAAATTATTTCTGGACTGTAGGATTTTTTTCAGCAACTCTTGTGAACCCTCCCAAGCTGCATTGTTTTTTTTTCTGATTTGGGAGCTGATAGAAAACATTAAGCATGATGTGAAATGAAGCCCAGAAGGTACAAGCAGGATGGAATTGGGACATTTATTTTAGTTTCATGTAGTAATGTGAGGTTACAGCCTCCTTTGTTTTCATTTGTCAGTATTTTCCACCTCAGCTAAGCTTAAAATCTATTTTGCAATATTACGGTCTTTTCTTCTATTAAGGTATTCTTTGAATCTAAGTGTTTGCAGTTTTTTTGTAACCTCAGCATCAGTTTCTCAATGTGTGATGTGTTCCATCTGTGGATGGTTCTGGAGCTAGAACAGTGACAGTAACCTGTGGTATTGAAAATAAAATTTGGCCTTGAAACAACAAATATCGGCATTGAAAACTGTTGAACTGAAGTATAAAACACAAACATCAAAAAGTAATAATCTCATAATCCTATGATATTATTTCACTTTGACATTTATTTGCATCATGATAGGTTTTTCAATGTCAATGTAAATTTTTTCTTGATATCCGTGTCTTTTCAATGACAGTTTTTTTTTTACGCTGTTTTCAGTTTCAACTTTCTGTCACTGTTTTGGCATAGGGAGGAGGGGCCTGAGGGGAGGGATAAAGGGGGCGTGGTTTGTGGGAATTTACAGAGGCTACTGGCGAGAGACCGCACCTCCATAGGAATCCTGCCATTTTTTCACACAGAAGCAGGCTGGTTTAGTGTTAACTTTTAATGTAGTTTGTCAGTGAATGCGTCCAGCCTTTTAGTGAGTGTGTGATTTGTCTAGAAACCTATTATGTGAAAAAATGGCCGAAATGAACAGACTTACTTGAGATTTGGAGGTTCTAGGTGAACGTGTGGAAGACATTGCAGATATGCGGTTTTAACAACTCTGGGAGGATTCGTCTGGAGGTGTGGTCTCTCGCCAGTAGTCTCTGTAAATTACCTGTAAGCCACGCCCCCTTTATCCATCCCCTCAGGCCCCTCCTCCCTATGCCAAAACAGTGACAGAAAGTTGAAACTGAAAACAGTGACATTGTAAAAATCTTGACAGCGTAAAAAAAAAAACTGTCACTGAAAAGACACGGACATCAAGAAAATATTTACATTGACATTGAAAAACCCATCATGATGCAAACAAATGTCAAAATGAAATAATATCATAGGATTATGAGATTATTACTTTTTGATGTTTGTGTTTTATACTTCAGTTCAACAGTTTTCAATGCCGATATTTGTTGTTTCAATGCCAAATTTTATTTTCAATACCACAGGTTACTGTCACTGTTCTAGCTCCATACTGGTACTGTAGTATTTTTTGTTAAGTATAGTACTGGTGTATTTTGTTATTTGTGTTTCTGGAATAGAGGGAATAATATTGACCCAATGTAAATGTTGGCGGTTTATTGTAATCTCACATTGGGTCCTCAGTGTTTGCGGTCTTCTAGCTATTGTGGTACATTCGTTGTTGTATTTCTTTTGTTATGAATGGTACATTGTTTTTTATTATAATTGTTGTTGTATATTTTGTCATAAGACAAACATTTTTTATCATTGAGTTACATTGCTGGCACTCTTGTTTGGGAGAGAAAAAAATTGAATAAAGTAAGAGTGCGCAATATTTGGTTTGCTTTATTTGTCTGAATATTAATGAAAGTTAAGATACTATAATAGATAAAATAAATTGATTTAACCTAATTTAGTATGTAGAAGTTAAACAATTTAATTGATCTGAATTCACATAATTAATTTTAGCATACTGAACCTAAAAAGAATTTGTAATTTGTACTCAAATAGTTAAACTAAATACACATAATTAATTAATTAAAATGACTAAAAACAATTTAGTAAAAACAACATACAAAATATAAATACAGTCAACTTATAAAATATATCTGGATTTAGATGAATTTATTTCGTGCAACCACTTACCATAATAAAATTGGGTAAATTCAACATAACATTTTTTTCAGTGTGGGGACAGATCAGAGGGAGAAGACAGGGACAGATCTGTAGGAGAAGATGGGGACAGATCAGAGGGAGAAAACGGGGACAGATGCATGGGAGAAGACAGGGACATATCAAAGGGAGAAGACGGGGACATATCAGAGGGAGAAGACAGGGACACATCAGAGGGAAAAGACGGGGACAGATCCGTGGAAGAAGAAGGGACATATCAGAGGGAGAAGATGGGGACATATCAGAGGGAAAAGACAGGGACATATCAGAGGGAGAAGATGGGGACATATCAGAGGGAAAAGACAGGGACATATCAGAGGGAGAAGACGGGGACATATCAGAGGGAAAAGACAGGGACATATCAGAGGGAAAAGACAGGGACAGATCAAAGGGAGAAGACGGGGACAGATCAAAGGGAGAAGACGGGGACTAATCACAGGGAAAAGACGGGGACAGATCAGAGGGAAAAGACAGGGACAGATCAGAGGGAAAAGATGGGGACAGATCCGTGGGAGAAGACAAGGACAGATCCGTGGGAGAAGACAAGGACAGATCAGAGGGAGAAGACCGGGACAGATCAAAGGACCAACACACAGACACTTTGATTCCTAGTAATTAAACTGAAATAATAAATCTGTCTTCCAGGAGATGACGGGGACCGATTCGTCTGGAGAAGACGGGGACAGATCAGAGGACCAACCCGATATCATAAAGACAGACACAGATCCTTTTATTCGTCCTTATTTCTTGTTGGAGAACAGAATAACTCAGTTTGTTTTTATTTTTCTGTTTGCATCTGTTTTCAAACCCGAGCACCTTATTTAAGTTTTGTTGCATGAATGTTTTATTTTGAAAGAGTATAAAACAACTTCCTAATAAAACAGGTTGTACTATCTGAGGTTTATTCATAAAGTGTGTGTGCATGTGCTTGTGTGTGTGTGTGTGTGTGTCAAAAAAAACAATGATTCAGTTTGAAATATATTTTCATCCACAAATTAATTTTAGTCTTCAAAGCCTCGTAGTAACTCATAGTATAGTACGTCAAAATATTCATAAAAAGTCATAGTATAGTATGTCGAAATATTCTTAAAAAGACATAGTATAACGTGTCGAAAATTCATAAAAGTCATAGTATAGTATGACAAAATATTCATAAAATGTAATAAAAAGTCAGAGTATAGTATGTAAAAAAATCATAAAAAGTCATAGTTTAGTATGACAAAAAAATCATGAAAGTCATGGGATAGTATGTCAACAAAAACATAAAAAGTCATAGTATAATATGTCGAATTATTCCTAAAAAGTCGTAGTGTAGTATGTTGTGACAAGTCCAGATATATAGTTCTTGTTGTAAAACAAGAAGAATCTAAAGTCCTCTGGAGAATGCGGGCATTGATCCCGCTACCTCTCGCATGCTAAACAAGCGCTCTACTATTTGAGCTAAATCCCCTTTTCAAAAAGAGTCATAGTATGTTGAAGAAATTCATAGTAGAGTATGTCAAAAATTCATAAAAAGTCATGAAAAGTCATAGTATAGTATGTTGAAAAATTTCATAAAAAGTCATAGGATAGTATGTCAACAAAAACATAAAAAGTCATAGTCACTTCCTTAAAAGTATTTCAAAATATTCCTAAAAAGTCGTAGTGTAGTATGTCGTAACAAGTCCAAATTTATAGTTCTTGTTGTAAAACAAGAAGAATATAAAGACCTCTGGAGAATGCGGGCATTGATCCCGCTACCTCTCGCATGCAAAGCAAGCGCTCTACCATTTGAGCTAATTCCCCCAGGTTCCACCGATACTTGAACTCAGATCACTGGATTCAAAGTCCAGAGTGCTTACCATTACACCATGGAACCACTGTGGTGAAAGGCAACATTGGTTTGCCAGGCAGCTTCTTTCATATTATTAACACTTATGCTATTGAAGGCACACAACAATTACTGGTTAACTTAAGTCATTTAGTAAACTAAGCATTACGTTTGATGTATCAGTCAGGATGGCCGATCGGTCCAAGGCGCTGTGTTCAGATTGCAGTCTCCACTGGAGGCGTGGGTTCAAATCCCACTTCCGACAACTAGCGTTTTCATCTGGAACTATTGTCTGAGACATGAAATTGTTAATAAAGAACTTAGCAGTTATTTGTATTTAAGAGGACATGAAGTTGGGAAGGAAACACAATTGCAAGTTGAGTGTTTCTTGAGCATCTTTATTGTCAACACATGTAAAGTTCCCATGTGTTTGTACACAGTAGACGTATCTACTGCTGCATTCACTGTCTGTGGCAAGTCCCACATCCTTTGAACGCTTAGCTAACTAAATGACTTAAGTTGGCCTGTAAGTTTTGCTTTTTAATCTGCGTTGTGATTGTTGTTTGCCTTTAATATCACACATGTGGATATTATTAAAGAAACTGCCTAGCAAATCGTTGCAACACTTTTAAAGGTTCCATGGTGTAATGGTTAGCAGTCTGGACTCTGAATCCAGTTCAAATCTCAGTGGAACCGGTTTTAAGTTGCATGTATGCATTGTCTTAAGGTAAGTGTAATGTGTTGTAGTATCTCTAGAGATTTGTGGTGTAGTATGGAACCATTGTCCTGTCTTTTATGTATTATGAAACTTATTGCCGCCTGTCTTGGCCTGACTCCCTGGAAGAAGAGTTACTGTAGCTCAATGGGATTGTTCCTGGTTAAATAAAGGTTAAATAAAAATAAAATGAATCTGTAATCTGTCCAAACATTCCTCTCTTCATTACCGACATACTGGAAGTCGGCCATGTTTAATTGGATGCTCTCCAGTTATTGTTGTTTGGTAGATTAACATTATATTTTCCTACTTGGGGACTTTCATTTCATATTCTTTGTCTGATATTTTCTATTCCCTGTTTGTATTTTTCTGTGACTGCATGTGGTTTTAAATCTGTTGGAGTTTCTTCAGACTAAAGTAAAGACAATGATGATGTCATCCAAAAGAGACATAAAGGACAGCAACCTGTTTCCAGAGGACACTAAAGAATGACGGAGCAGCAGGAAACAGAGCAGCTCAAATAGCAAACAGCTGATTTATTCATCTGACCTCTAGAATAACGCCAATGATTGACTGTTTTAAAATGTCTGGGAATGTGGAACAGCTCCATGCTGACTACCTGAAATAAACAAGGCCACATGCTGATTATTGGGGACTTTATTTGATGGATTTATTCTTCCTGTTGTGTCTCTGTTTAAACTCCTAACTAACCTAAAGAACACTCAAAAGCTTCAAGATAAAACTTACTTAAGAAGCTTCTTCATGTTCAAGAGAAGGCCTGTTTCCAGCCAGACTATGAATTCATTCATGAAATCTCTATTATTAATACATGTTCAGTCCCATATGGTCTAGCGGTTAGGATTCCTGGTTGGGTCCATGGGTCCTGTATTAAATGAGAGCTGTAGTTATGTGTGTACACTAAACTGTTAGGTTACTTACGTAACTAGTTACTAAAGAGTAAAGTTTCTAGGCTTTACTGTATTTGTATAGTTATTTACCACAAAATTCCCAGTAAAATACCATAACTTTCTTTTCCAGTTCATTACTGTAATAAACATTGCATTATGGGTATTACCATTTAATTTACATTGATTTAATGTATATTTTGAGTTTGCGGTACACTGTTAGACTCTACTGTATTTATACAGTTACCAAAAAATGCCCAGTAAAATACCATAATTTTCTTTTCTGGTTCATTACTGTAATATGCATTGCATTATGGGTAGTAACATTTATTTTCCAGTGATTTACTGTATTTTTTGAATTTGCGGTAGTCTGCTGTAAAACAACAGCAGTAGTTCTACTGTAGATGAATAAGACAGACTAAAATAAAATTGTTAGTTCATGTTATAGAAGTATAGAAATGGAAAAGTAAAATGTCTATAAAATTAAAGTTTTGCATTTTATAGAGATATTTTACATTATTTTAGCAGTGAAGGTAATTTTAAAATGTGACATGCTTTTCAGTAGTGTAAATAACTTATTGAGAGCTGTAGAGACAAACAAGAAAGGTATTACGGATATAAATGCTTGACCGCCATATTTGACCTCTGACCTCACGACTTCAAAAGAATAGCGGGTAGATACTGTTGAAAGAAGTAGCGGCTCGAGACATCAAAGGAGGACCGGTTTGGTCCGTGCGCACCAGAGTCCGGTCACACACACTACTCAGAGAGAGCTGGAGCAGCGTTAAGGTAAGATCAACCTTTGATAATTCTGTGACATTAAAATCTCTGATAAACCTTCGCAAGCGGCGACGTTAGCTTACCGACCTGTGTCATAGCTAGGCTAGAGCTAGCTGTTAACTAGCTTCCCCCCCAAAGGAAAACTTAGTCTCGCTCCAACCTAACATTTTCCCCCTGGTGAGGATTAGCTAGCTCTAATTACGACATTCGGTAAAGCTAACACAACTCGATCTACATGTGCTGTTCGGGACATCTTTGTTACTTTACTGTCAGACCATTGCCTGAAATACAATGTAACCCATATTCTGGAAGTTTAAGGTTGGTTCTGCTAGCTTTTGAGCTAGCTGTTGCTGCATTTTGGCTAACGTTACCTCCGGTTAATGCTAACGTTATGTTCCCGATTCTGTTGGTTGGTTTGTCAGTGTTTTAGAATGATTAAGCTAAGGTGACCAGATTTCTCAGACAAAATCCGGGGACATTTTCAGCTCAGAAGCGTATTTACCTCCAAAACAAGTAATGTTTTTACTTTTGTAAAACTTAAAAAAGGGACACACCTAGAGCTGTTCTCATTAGGGGCTGAGCCCCCCCCCCCAAGGTCTGATCCTAGACCCCCCCCCTGCTGCTACTTCCTACTCCACTCCACTACACCTCAGAGGGGAATGTTTCAAGATAGAAAGTCCTAATATTTCAAGATAAAAAATCCTAATACTTCAAGATAAAAAGTCCTAATAATTCAAGATAGAAAGTCTTAATATTTCAAAATAGAAAGTCCTAATAGTCCTAATATTTCAAGCTAGAAAGTCCTAATATTTCAAGATGGAAAGTCCTAATATTTGAAGATAGAAAGTCCTTATAGTCCTAATATTTCAAGATAGAAAGTCCTTATAGTCCTAATATTTTAAGCTAGAAAGTCTCAATATTTCATAATGTTGTAATGTTTACTGAACTACATTTATCTGACAGCTTTTGCTTTATTGCTCAAGGCTTGTTTCTGCAGCTCATTGAGAATCAAATACAATAAAAACTATTGAGGACATATTTTCCTTTGACATTGATGCAGTATTAAACGAGATCGCTCCAGTCGGCAGAAACAAGCTACAATGTAAGTTAATAGGATAATTGTCCAGCTTGTATTTACGTTCATAAAAGTGCTTGTTTTGCTGCTAAAAGACTCAGGTTAATAGTGTAAGTGTCTGACAACATTATGGAAAGGATTTCTAAGGAGGCTGACCTTTCTGTTAAAGATTTGCTTTTTAAAACATAAAAGTCCGCGAAATTGCGTTGGCTAAACCCACCAGACTCCATGTAAATAATCAGTAATTTTAGCATCGTAACACACGGCTTCTATAACCTCTCTGAGCACCGCTGGCTCTGGCTGTCTGGAGTCTGCGTGTGTTGGGTGTGCGATTATCGGCTACGTTTTGTCAGTATTTTCTTTCTTTCATTCCAATTTCGGGTCTGTCAGTCACAGTGAAAACCGGGGACATTTCCGGGGACAGATCCAGCTGGGGACAGTTCGCCAAAATCGGGGACTGTCCCCGGAAACCGGTCTGGTCACCCTAGATTAAGCAAAACTAATTACAGCTATATTATAGGCCTAATATAGGCTACGCGGTAATATTAGTGGAGGTAAAGTTAATATTAAACCGTTACCTTTACAGTTGCCCATCTAGTTTTAATAGAATCTAATGTTAAAATTAGGCTATGTCCTTTAAAACAAACACCCATTCTGTATGTCGGGTGACAGGAAAAGCTCTTTAGGTCTGTTAATGTGGTGCATGGAAAGGAAGAAATTAATCATTGTGGTTTTTAAAAAAAGACGTGTGGTAAATTTAATTCAATGTTAACCACATTTAGCTCTAGTTTTGAAACTATAAATTTGCCATGAGTTTGTCAATCTGTGACAGTCACAGATTAAAGGCAGACTCAAAGGGTAGCACTTTAAAGAAAAAGTGTGAATGTGTGGTGTCGTTAATAAACACGAAAGGTAGCACTAAATTGGCTTAGTTAGTGTGAAGAAGAGTCCAAGGAGACGAAAGATAACGTCTCTAAAAATAGAGTCATGAAGGGTAGTGACACTGACGGTGATCAAGAAAGGTAGCACTAACATTGACTAATAAGCGTGAGGGTAGTCTCAAGTTTACAATTGTGTTTTATCTATTTTTTTCCTTCTTTAAAATGATACTTGTGTTTTTACTGTTTAATATGTACATGGTTTGCTGCTCTATGGTCTCCTGCAGAAGAATAAATCCCAGAGTTGGCTCACTCCAGGTTATTTAAGCAACAACCATCCCTGGGTGGACTTGAACCACCATCCTTTCAGTTAACAGCCGACTGCGCTGACCTATTGCGCCACAGAGACTGCGCCTGTCTGATGTTTTATGAGCGGGAGCTCGATCTTTAAACCACAAGCATTTGCTTTATGGCTTTTTGAGGTTGAGCTGCACATGTATCCTTATCAGGCTATTTTCCTGTTACTCAGAAATTGGGAAAGCTGACTCATGCGGAAATGTAGAAGCTGGACGTGCATTGTATTGTTCTTACATGTCAATTGGATTCTGACTTTGAATTCAAATATTTGGCATCCAAGAAAATTTGGGAGCTGATGATGTATCAGTCATTTTGCTGGTGGTTTCCTGGTCACAGCAACAAGCTTGATCATTGACAGACAGTTGCACGCCACGTATCACAAAACTGTTGGGTGGGGCCTTATGTATTTGCTTGTATTACATCAAGTGAACAGCAAACCAATGACCGCAAAGATTAATATGTACATGGTTTGCAGAACTGTACCTTCTGATAGACATAAGGCCGTTTGTGTTATCTTTGGGCTGCTCTATGGTCTCCTGCAGAAGGATAAGTCCCAGAGTTGTCTCTCTCCAGGTTATTTAAGCAACAAACGTCCCTGGGTGGACTTGAACCACCATCCTTTCGGTTAACAGCCAACTGCGCTGACCTATTGCGCCACAGAGACTGCACCTGTCTGATGTTAAGCTAAAGAATGTGTAACTCAAAGAATATGGTGTTAGGAGTTGAGTCTATAGCTACCATGGTTTATAGGGGAAAAGAAAAGTAAAATTTAAAAATGTATTCTCCTAGCCGCCCAAGGCTATTATCTGCCATTTAAGGAGATTAAGAACGATTAAACGATGGAGATAAAGCAGAAGCATCAGTGGCGGAAACAGAAAGCAAAAATCCCTCAATTTGACAGAGCCACGCCTACAGCATATAGTCCATCCATCTGAGGCTGGGAGCTATTTTACTGATGTCTTTCTGTCATATTAATTTGTTTCTTCCCTTTTGTCTTTATTTGTTTCAGAATGGCTTTAAATAAAATCTTGAGAAGCACACCCGAGACACCGTACACAGGCCCCCGTCTATCCATATCTCAGCGCTGATAAGCAAAAAAGAAAAAAGAGTTCTGTCCTGGAGCTTTGAAGACGGAGAAGCAAGACCATTGGTCTCAAAAGAAAATGTACTGGTGATTGTATCAGATGGTAATTCTGTTACGAAAATTACTTTATTTGAAGAATTTCCCTCAAAAGTCAAATGTGAATCAAGTTATATTATGAGGGGGTACACCCTGCGGGGCCAGGCGCCACCCTATTGCATTAATGTCACCAAAGATACACAATTCTTCCGATCCGCGCCTCTAGAAGTGGCCGATGCCCTGAGGGAGGAGGCGGAGAAGTTCCTCTGCCCGTCGTCCATAACCACGGCGATAGTGGAAGCTGTCAGGGCGGGGGGGCTTCTCACCGTCCAAGGAGAGGTGGTGAAGGTCAGTTGATGAATTTTCCAAAATAACAACATTATGTTAGTTGTGGTGTTGTAAGTAAAATGTGTTGCAAGTAGCCTATTTAACATGAATACATTGTCTGTGTTTTCAGCTCTCAGCGATAAAACGGGTCCAGGTGGGGGTGGGGGGTGGGGGGGGGAACTGTGCCCCTCAAAAGCATAACATTGGAGCAGGTAGCTATAAACTTCTGATAGTGTTTGAAAATATGTTTCAGAAAGATAAAAAAAGAGATGAAGACTTTATAAGGCAGGCTACTGCTAAATACAGAAGAAGTAAATACCAAGCAACTTGAAAGGTCCTGTAGTGTAAGGAGTCCTAGTTTGGAACGACCGAGGTCTGTGACAGTGTTTCTTCAACTCTGTCTGTTCAGGGTGGGACACCCTGTCGCAGCCTGGTCATTGGCAATCACACAAATAATACACTTACACACAATACTCTGGACATTTTTTGTTATTATTATAATCGGTTATACATGGCACTTAACCTAGCAATGCTGTGGTAATTTAGTTTTAAAGGGAATACGGGATATTGTTTTACAGGGATACAAATAATGTAAATTTCTTTTTTTATAGGACAAACATCAGGTGGAAGTGAGCCTGTGGAGGGAGGCAGCGATGGTTCCCATTCAGTTGGGTCAGCAGGCAAAGCTGACCCATTTAAAAGGAAACAAAACCTCATATGGGTTCCGCCTCCAGTCAACAGGCCACACGGCCCTTGAGGTATTTTTTTCATTGATGATTTATTTGTTAATTTAAATATGCAAAATATAGACAATATATGTAGTGAGTATTGATGTATGTATAACAAATAAAAAATGTAAAATATTTAAAACACCCTCTATAAATATTTCAATAAAGTGATTATACATGCAATCCCTTATTTTGTATTTCTAGCCTTAGATATTTTGAAAAGTTTGTAGGTATCAATTTATGACAGTTGTGGCCTGTTGCTTACACACTTGTTTGCTGGATTATGCATTATGTCAAAACTCTTCACACAAGGCAATCAGACATAGCAATCAAAAGTTAACACTCCTTTCTAAAAATGAAGTTCTTGCCATAAAACCATACACACACGCACCGTTTGAATGACTCTTTCATATCACCAGCAACACACGGATATAAAACACTGCAGTCTTTGTGTTTCTATTTTTAGTTTTCTCAGACTGTCTTCTGTAAAACTCAAAAGGAGAGTTTCTGCAGTAGCTTATCAAAGAAGAGTTTTCAGAAAAAAATAAACATTCTGACAGAAATAAATAAAAATAGAATCACAAATCATCAAATTTAGCAAGAAAACAAAAGCTAAAAAAATTCTGGATACAGTAAATTGCTATTGCTTAATAAAGGAGAATATTTCAGTAAAGGGAGGCATGTTGGATATCTCCTCTCTAAAAGATTACGATGCATGAGTTCAGTACATTTAGGAATATTAATATTCTGAGGCATTGCACTCAAGAAGAAAATAACAAAAACAGAAAACTATTGTCAATCACCAGTGCAGTTTTGATTTTGAGGCAACACAATTGTTTATTAACTTCGGTGGGCTCCTCCAGAGGATGGATGTTTTATTTCAAACATTGTGATTACAGGAACTTGAAATCAGTTCTAAGAAATGTTGATTTCCTCCGTCCAGGACCCGGTCTCCACGGCTGTGGTCAGCGCTCTGGGAGCCACTGGGTTCGGGAAGCCGGGCTCCCTGCAGCTCTCGGTGGAGGATGAGGACGCTGTGTACGAGATCGAGGAAGCCCTGTGGGCACCATTTCAAAAACATCTGACAAAGCTGCCTTTTTATTTAAAAATTAAAACCTCAGGCAAGAGGCAGAGGCCTGTGATAAGGAAGAATAAGTTTGGTAGTTTAGTTTAGTTTTTTATAGATTAGTTGTTGATAATGTTACATTTTTGTTGTTAAAAATGTCAGTTGAAATGTTAATTAAGGTTACATGTTTTGCAATTTGGTGTTCAGTTGTCATTCATTTCTTCAGTAAATACTCAAATATTAACACACTTTAGACATTACCTAGTTGCATCTACGTTGCTTCTGTACAAGTTTCATGAAAAGGTTTTACGCTACGTACATAGGAAAAGCAAAAGGCAGCTAGTATAATCTTATTCACAGTTCACACACTCCCAGTAACAAAAAGTAATTTACTTAACACCGATGGGATTAATGAAGTTTTAAAGTTTTGATCATAAGCAGAAAAACACTATACATTATAATAATTGCATATTTAAAGATGTTATTTCCTTAACAAGACCACAAAGGAGAAGAGAATCATTCAATCTTTAAACTTAGCAGGAATATAATACTTGATGGCAGTACAGAATGCCATAGTTCATTACTGCATTATATTCAATGTATTTGTTTATTTTAAGTTGCCAGCTGCCGCCTACATTTTGTTTTAAGGCTCAAACGCTATAAATAACACCACATTCTTCTTTCTCAGGATGATGGTATTACCCAATCGGTGGTAGAGATGACTCGTCATAGTATTATTATTAT
>NW_022602901.1:0-10000 GCF_008692095.1 Etheostoma spectabile | reverse complement strand
CACACAGAGACACGCACACACACACACAGAGACACCACACACACACACACACAGAGACACACACAGACACGCACACACACACCGAGACACACACAGACACGCACCACACACACGCACACAACACACACACACACACAAACACCACACACACACACACACAGAGACACACACACACACACACACAAGACACGACACACACACACACACACACACACACACACCACACACACAGAGACACGCACCACACACACACCACACACACAGAGACACACACACACACACAAACACACACACACAGAATCTATTCATTATGATGCAGCTACGTGTTCTGCTGCACTGAATCAAATTACAGCTCGCGGTGTGTGTGTGTGTGTGTGTGTGTGTGTGTGTGTGTGTGTGTGTGTGTGTGTGGTGTGTGTGTTGTGTGTGTGTGTGTGTGTGTGTACTGTGTTGTGTGGTGTGGTGTGTGTGTGTTGTGTGTGTTTACTCTGTGTGTGTGTGTGTTGTGTGTGTGGTGTGTGTGTACTGTGTGTGTGTGGTGTGTGGTTTGTGTCCTGTGTGTGTGTGTGTGTGTGTGTGTGTGGGTGTGTGTCTGTGTGTGTAATGTGGTTATACAGCTGCTCCTGAACAACAACAGGCTCTAAACTGTCAGAGCTGAAAACGCCCGTTAAAAAAATAAATATTTATATATATATATATATTTTTATATATATATTATGGCATGCCGTTTAGGAAATAATATATATATATATGAAGTTTATCCATCTGAATATATGGAATGAAAGTCTGAATCTATGGAATGAAAGTCTGAATATATGGAATGAAGTCTGAATATATGGAATGAAGTCTGAATATATGGAATGAAAGTCTGAATATATGGAATGAAGTCTGAATATATGGAATGAAAGTCTGAATATATGGAATAAAGTCTGAATATATGGAATGAAGTCTGAATATAGGAATGAAGTCTGATATATGGAATAAGTCTGAATATATGGAATGAAAGTTGGAATACATTGACAGAAATGTCACCAAAGGGATACCTTTCTGAATTCACTGGATTTACAAAATGGCATCGGCTGAATAGTCCAATACTTTGTTGACTGCAGGTTTTTTTGCAACAACTGGTCATACTCCAAACGACACAAACAGTTTGGAAATTAGATAGCGTCCCTTGAGGATCATATTTCCATTATTGCGACATTCTTAGTGCTTATAAGCAATCCTGTTCAACAAACGTTGCCGAAAGAACATTATCATCATTGTTGAAGGAATTTATGAGTCTCTTTGGGAGATGTCGGCAGAAGTAACCTTCAACTGGAAGCTAATGGTGTGGGCACTGGATACGGTTACCAGTATTTTGCCCGTACATGCATTTGCCAGAGTGTTATAATCTCTTCATTGCTCAAAATAGCTGACACTAGATTCCTAGCCGATTCACTCATAGCGTCCACATTTGTTACATCCTGATAACAGCCACAACACAAGATGGCGCCAGCGCCGTAATGACGTCAGCTTTCATTCCAATATTTCAGCTTTCATTCCATATATTCAGCTTTCATTCCATATATTCAGACTTTCATTCCATATATTCAGCTTTCATTCCATATATTCAGACTTCATTCCATATATTCAGACTTTCATTCCATATATTCAGACTTTCATTCCATATTCAGACTTTCATTCCATATATTCAGACTTTCATTCCATATATTCAGCTTTCATTCCATATATTCAGACTTCATTCCATATATTCAGACTTCATTCCATATATTCAGACTTTCATTCCATATATTCAGACTTCATTCCATATATTCAGACTTCATTCCATATATTCAGACTTTCATTCCATATATTCAGACTTTCATTCCATATATTCAGACTTTCATTCCATATATTCAGACTTCATTCCATATATTCAGACTTTATTCCATATATTCAGACTTCATTCCATATATTCAGACTTTCATTCCATATATTCAGACTTTATTCCATATATTCAGACTTCATTCCATATATTCAGACTTTATTCCATATATTCAGACTTTATTCCATATATTCAGACTTCATTCCATATATTCAGACTTCATTCCATATATTCAGACTTCATTCCATATATTCAGACTTTCATTCCATATATTCAGACTTTATTCCATATATTCAGACTTCATTCCATATATTCAGATGGATAAACTTCATATATATATATATTATTTCCTAAACAGCATGCCATACTATATATATAAAAATATATATATATAAAAATATATATATATATATATAAAAATATATATATATATATATAAATATTTATAAATGTATATTTTATTATAAAAAATAGAGGTTAAATATTATAAATATAAAACAGTGAATATTACAGGAAAACATCTGATTCATTTGATGAAATAAAAACTGAAATGGACATTAGAGACAAAGAGACATAGATGTCCTCTGTGACGTTGAGGCTGTCTCTGAGAACATGTCTCTCCTTCTTGTCTCCTTCTCTTCTCCTTGTCCTCTCCTTGTCCTCTCCTTCTTGTCTCCTTCTTGTCTCCTTGTCCTCTCCTTCTTGTCTCCTTCTCTTCTCCTTGTCCTCTCCTTCTTGTCTCCTTCTCTTCTCCTTGTCCTCTCCTTGTCTCCTTGTCTCCTTGTCCTCTCCTTCTTGTCTCCTCTTCTCCTTGTCCTCTCCTTGTCCTCTCCTTGTAGTCTCCTTCTTGTCTCCTTGTCCTCTCCTTCTTGTCTCCTTGTCCTCTCCTTCTTGTCTCCTTCTCTTCTCCTTGTCCTCTCCTTCTTGTCTCCTTCTCTTCTCCTTGTCCTCTCCTTCTTGTCTCCTTCTCTTCTCCTTGTCATCTCCTTGTCCTCTCCTTGTCTCCTTCTTGTCTCCTCTTCTCCTTGTCCTCTCCTTGTAGTCTCCTTCTTGTCTCCTTGTCCTCTCCTTCTTGTCTCCTTCTCTTCTCCTTGTCCTCTCCTTGTCGTCTCCTTGTCCTCTCCTTCTTGTCTCCTTGTCCTCTCCTTCTTGTCTCCTTGTCCTCTCCTTCTTGTCCTCTCCTTCTTGTCTCCTTCTCTTCTCCTTGTCCTCTCCTTGTCCTCTCCTTGTTGTCTCCTTCTTGTCTCCTTGTCCTCTCCTTCTTGTCTCCTTCTCTTCTCCTTGTCCTCTCCTTGTCGTCTCCTTGTCCTCTCCTTCTTGTCTCCTTGTCCTCTCCTTCTTGTCTCCTTCTCTTCCCCTTGTCCTCTCCTTCTCGTCTCCTTGTCATCTCTTTCTTGTCTCCTTTTTGTCTACTTGTTGTCTCCTTCTCATCTCCTTGTCCTCTCCTTCTTGTCTCCTTGTCCTCTGCTTGTTGTCTCCTTCTCGTCTCCTTGTCCTCTCCTTCTTGTCTCCTTGTCCTCTCCTTGTCGTCTCCTTGTCCTCTCCTTCTTGTCTCCTTGTCCTCTCCTTCTTGTCTCCTTGTCGTCTCCTTGTCGTCTCCTTCTCGTCTCCTTGTTGTCTCCTTGTCGTCTCCTTGTCGTCTCCTTCTCGTCTCCTTGTTGTCTCCTTGTTGTCTCCTTGTTGTCTCCTTCTCGTCTCCTTGTCGTCTCCCTCTCCTCTCCTTCTCGTCTCCTTTCCTAGCCTGGACATCGTGATGAAGTCTTCCTCCTCTCCTTCTCGTCTCCTTTCCTAGCCTGGACGTCGTGATGAAGTCTTCCTCCTCTCCTTCTCGTCTCCTTTCCTAGCCTGGACGTCGTGATGAAGTCTTCCTCCTCTCAGAACAACCGTCCACCCACAGCTGGCCCACATGTGTTCTCATGTTGCTAGGCTACAGTGCAGGGAGGTTGCTAGGTTACAGTGCTGACAGATAACTGTAACTGAGAGAAGATCTGATGTAACTGGGGCAGGGTAAATACTGGGGTAACTGTACCTGCAGACTGCCCCTGGGGCAGGGTAAATACTGGGGTAACTGTACCTGCAGACTGCCCCTGGGGCAGGGTAAATGCTGGGGTAACTACCTGCAGACTGCCCCTGGGGCAGGGTAAATGCTGGGGTAACTGTACCTGCAGACTGCCCCTGGGGCAGGGTAAATGCTGGGGTAACTGTACCTGCAGACTGCCCCTGGGGCAGGGTAAATGCTGGGGTTACTGTACCTGCAGACTGCCCCTGGGGCAGGGTAAATACTGGGGTAACTGTACCTGCAGACTGCCCCTGGGGCAGGGTAAATACTGGGGTAACTGTACCTGCAGACTGCCCCTGGGGCAGGGTAAATGCTGGGGTTACTGTACCTGCAGACTGCCCCTGGGGCAGGGTAAATACTGGGGTAACTGTACCTGCAGACTGCCCCTGGGGCAGGGTAAATGCTGGGGTTACTGTACCTGCAGACTGCCCCTGGGGCAGGGTAAATGCTGGGGTTACTGTACCTGCAGACTGCCCCTGGGGCAGGGTAAATGCTGGGGTTACTGTACCTGCAGACTGCCCCTGGGGCAGGGTAAATGCTGGGGTAACTGTACCTGCAGACTGCCCCTGGGGCAGGGTAAATGCTGGGGTTACTGTACCTGCAGACTGCCCCTGGGGCAGGGTAAATACTGGGGTAACTGTACCTGCAGACTGCCCCTGGGGCAGGGTAAATGCTGGGGTTACTGTACCTGCAGACTGCCCCTGGGGCAGGGTAAATGCTGGGGTAACTGTACCTGCAGACTGCCCCTGGGGCAGGGTAAATGCTGGGGTTACTGTACCTGCAGACTGCCCCTGGGGCAGGGTAAATGCTGGGGTTACTGTACATGCAGACTGCCCCTGGGGCAGGGTAAATGCTGGGGTTACTGTACATGCAGACTGCCCCTGGGGCAGGGTAAATACTGGGGTTACTGTACCTGCAGACTGCCCCTGGGGCAGGGTAAATGCTGGGGTTACTGTACCTGCCGACTGCCCCTGGGGCAGGGTAAATACTGGGGTAACTGTACCTGCAGACTGCCCCTGGGGCAGGGTAAATGCTGGGGTTACTGTACCTGCAGACTGCCCCTGGGGCAGGGTAAATACTGGGGTAACTGTACCTGCAGACTGCCCCTGGGGCAGGGTAAATGCTGGGGTTACTGTACCAGCAGACTGCCCCTGGGGCAGGGTAAATGCTGGGGTTACTGTACCTGCAGACTGCCCCTGGGGCAGGGTAAATGCTGGGGTAACTGTACCTGCAGACTGCCCCTGGGGCAGGGTAAATGCTGGGGTTACTGTACCTGCAGACTGCCCCTGGGGCAGTACTCGGTGATGATGCACATGTTGGGGGGGTCGATGCAGGCGCCGATGAACCGGGTCAGGTGCTCGTTCTGAACGTCTCGCATCTGAAAAACAAAGTGAACCATAACGACCTGGCTCGTGGGGGGGTAACTTCCTCGTGATGCCCCGAGAGGGGGGGCCTCGTGATTTCCGGGGGGGGGGGGGCAGTTGTTCTTACATGCTTCAGCTCAAACAGAACCTTCCGGGTCAGCTCCACGCGCTTCCTGTTGAGGTACTTGATGGCGGCGAGGTTTCCCTGCAGGAGACAGACAGATGACATCATCGGGCTGTTCTCCGTCACCGCGGGGGGGTAAGGGGGGGGTAAAAGGTGGGAGGGGGGGGGCAGACCTTGTAGTAGCCGGTCTTTGTGTAGATCTGGAAGTTTCCCTCCATCGTCAGCAGAGAACCACAGTTAGACCCCTTCTGGAGAGAGAGAAGACACGGGATTGGTCCGTTAGTGTTGTGTGTTTCTCTGTGTGTGTGTGTGTGTGTGTGTGTGTATCTGTGTGTGTGTGTGTCTGTGTCTGTGTGTGTGTGTGTGTGTGTGTATATGTGTGTGTGTGTGTGTGTGTGTGTGTATCTGTGGTGTGTGTGTGTGTGTCTGTGTCTGTGTGTGTGTGTGTGGTGTGTGTGTGTCTGTGTCTGTGTGTGTGTGTCTGTGTGTGTGTGTGTCTGTGTCTGTGTGTGTGTGTGTCTCTGTTTGTGTGTGTGTGTGTGTGTTTGTGTGTGTGTGTGGTGTGTGTGTGTCAGTGTGTGTGTGGTGTGTGTGTGTGTGTGTGTCTGTGTCTGTGTGTGTGTGATATGTGTGTGTGTGTGTGTCTGTGTGTGTGTGTATATGTGTGTGTGTGTGTGTGTGTCTCTGTTTGTGTGTGGTGTGTGTGTGTGTGTCAGTGGTTGTGTGTGTGGTGTGTGTGTGTGTGTGTGTGTGTGTGTGTGTGGTGTGTGTGTGTGTGGGTCAGTGTGTGTGCACTCGTTCTTATATCCTGGTGGGGTCCCTGACCTGACATATGACTCACCCCATGGGACCGGTTTTCCCGTGGGGACCGAAACCCGGTCCCCAGAGGCACAAGCATTGGAATCAATAGAAAACAGCCTGCTGATAGCCTGGTGCAATTTTCTTGAAAAAAAAATGGTCCCCATCGGTCAGATTTTCACACAAAGTGTGTGTGCCCTAGTGGTCAGAGGGGGTATTACAGTGTGTGAAACTGCACGGTGGGGTCTTTCACCTGACAAAGTGTATAAGTGTGTATATCATATAAGACTCATATTTTTGTGAATATCTTTGGTCTATTCACTTTAATGTGATCAGAACTTTAATGTTATTAAATTTGTTTTACCAAAATACCATTTAATCATCAAACGTCCTTTGAAAAAGGTTTTATTCTTTGAAAAAAACACTATAAACATATCAATTAATAATTATAATTATGAAAAATTATTTTTAATATGATACTATTTTATATTTGGTTGTGTACACATGTGTGTATATATATATATACATATACATATGTATTTAGGCTTTATTCTGTGAAAAAAACACTAAGCATATCAATTCATAATTTTAAGTATAAACAATTATTTCTAATATGGTATTACTATTATGTATTTGTTTACTTACACATATGTGTATACATACACATATACATATGTGTTTATTTGTTTTATTTTATTACAGTAGTTATTTTTCTCTATAATTGATACATTACCAGGAAATTCAAAGGAGAGCAGAAATCAAAAACATTTAACATAGTAGATACTTGACACTGGTTATGTACGGGTATAAATAATTAAAATGAACCAATGTTTCATTTTGGTGACCAGGTGCCATGTGCACATTTAAAATCAGTTCCACAGCTAAAGATGATGGAAGAGATCAGCCTACGTGTGTGGACGTCTGGTTGAGCCGATGCCAAACCTGATCGGTGTTACCCGGAGCAGAAATGTGTGTTAACACCTTAACCCTGCAACCTTAGCATGGTCCATACAGAGGTCACATGTTATTATAATCTCAACTTAAATCATATTACAATAAGGTTATCTTAAGGTAAGTCTTGTTCCATTTATTTTGTAATAACACTTTATTTTAAGTGTTTTAATTCGTATTTAGGGATCCTAATTCCAATAGACGCAGCTGCTTTAAATAAACATGTTTATGTTGCACTCATCAAGATCTCATCTGAGCAGATTCCTGTCTTTCACTCATCTCTGAAATGTAGTTTGAAACTTTTACAGCCAATTTATTAAATAGTGAGATTTTATTTGAGCTTGAGAGCATAAATATAGTTAATAGATACGCCACTCAAACTGAAAGTTCAGTTAGCAACAATTATCTCCAGTTTACTCCATTATAAAGATATGGATCAGATCAGACTGTCACGGAGAGGGTGACCAACCAAACTCTGATAAATGACGTTCAGGGCCCTTTCCCAGCAGTGTGGCCCTTTCCCAGCAGTGTGGCCCTTTCACAGCAGTGTGGCCCCCGCATGGTTTTCCCAATGCCACAGCCTGATGGCAGGGTAAGGAGGGACTGCAGACTACGGCTGCAAACTACTCCTAACTAGTTAGATGGTTTAAATGCTAAGCATATATTCCTTGTATCTGTACATGTACAGCAATATTATTATATGATATGTTATATTTTGTATACTAATAACAACAACATAATATACTATTTGTCATGCTTAATATCTTAAGCCAATATTTCAATCCAAACCTAAAGCAAGTGAACAACAGAACCATAAACCGCATATAATTCTTACTAGTCCAACAGTAAGAGCCCAACTCACAGACTGTCAGCAGAATAATATAACGACAACAATAAAATAGTCAGAGATATACCCTTGCTTGGTCACTCTCTCCGTTTGTCTTCTTAGCTTTCTCAGTGTCTTCTCTTCTGTCTCCCAGTCTCTGCCATGACGTCTGAGAGGCTTCTGAACCCGGTTCTGATGCTTGCATGCATGGCTCTGGTTCTGGCATAACATGAGTGTTTCTTTCTCTGCACCAGCATTATTTCCCCCCATGCCCGGCCCTAACAACCTCTTCCTCCGACCGGGATGTGCTAGCAGGGAAAACACCAACATTCCCCCGGTGCTTCACCTCTCAATCCTGGCAGCATGGCTAACTGAGCTAACTAGCTGATGGTAGCTAGAGTTTACAGTTACTTTAGCAACAAGAAAAGCTCTGTCCACCAGGAAACTCTGTAATCTGAGAGCCGAGGGAAAACTGGAGGACATAATATACCATACTGACTGATTGATCTCACTGAAAAAACAATAACTGGGGCTGCTAAGTTAACAGGCTCTCTTAGCCTATACAAATGATTCTGCAGGTTGCAGTGCTCTGTTAGCCTATACAAATGAGTCTGCAGGTTGCAGTGCTCTGTTAGCCTATACAATAAGTTTGCATTAAGCAGTGCTCTGTTAGCCTATACAAAGGGATTATGCAGTTAGCAGTGCTCTGTTAGCCTATACAAAGTGAGTCTGCAGTTAGCAGTGCTCTGTTAGCCTATACAAAGGGATTCTGCAGTTAGCAGTGCTCTGTTAGCCTATACAAGTGAGTCTGCAGTTAGCAGTGCTCTGTTAGGCTATACAAGGGATTCTGCATTAGCAGTGCTCTGTTAGCCTCTACAAAGTGAGTCTGCAGTTAGCAGTGCTCTGTTAGCTATACAAGGGATTCTGCAGTTAGCAGTGCTCTGTTAGCCTATACAAAGTGAGTCTGCAGTTAGCAGTGCTCTGTTAGGCTATACAAGGGATTCTGCAGTTAGCAGTGCTCTGTTAGCCTCTACAAAGTGAGTCTGCAGTTAGCAGTGCTCTGTTAGGCTATACAAAGGGATTCTGCAGTTAGCAGTGCTCTGTTAGCTCTACAAAGTGAGTCTGCCGTTAGCAGTGCTCTGTTAGGCTATACAAAGTGAGGCTGCAGTTAGCAGTGCTCTGTTAGCCTATACAAAGTGAGTCTGCAGTTAGCAGTGCTCTGTTAGGCTATACAAGTGAGGCTGCAGTTAGCAGTGCTCTGTTAGCCTATACAAAGTGAGTCTGCAGTTAACAGTGCGCTGTTAGCCTATAAAAAGTGAGGCTGCAGTTAGCCGTGCTCTGTTAGCCATACAAAGTGAGGCTGCAGTTAGCAAGTGCTCTGTTAGCCTATACAAAGTGAGGCAGCAGTTAGCAGTGCTCTGTTAGCCTATACAAAGTGAGTCTGCCAGTTAGCAGTGTTCTCTTAGCCTATGCAAACTGATGATTACGTTAGCATTGCTAGAATGGTACAGTGGAACTGTGCTGGGTTCTAAGCTTGCAATGCCCATTTTAATTGCTCAGTCTGCTCCACTACACCAGTAAGAGAGAGCGGTGTCCCCTCCTGATCAGTAACTTGGTTGCTGTACACAGCCTGCCTGTACTGGAGCCTACTGGTGGAAGTCACCACTTTTATTGGTTCTCTTTCTCTCGCAGTGAGATTTATTTGTAATAACTCTGTTAATGCCACAATAACCTTACTTGCAAGTTGCATCCAGTAACTTAGTGGCTAACATTCGTTAGCTGATAGAGACAGGTACATGTAGCTGCTGTCAGCTAGCTGCAAGTTTCTATACTATAACTCTAGTTCAAGATTTTTCACAGTTTTTTTTATTTCTCCAGATTTTGTCCTCTCTGTCATGCACTAGACTCCTGGTTTGTTAAACTTTGCAACCTCATGTCACTGTTTAGGAGCAGCAGTCAATAAGGGCAAGCTCCATGGTGTCTCACGGGCCTGCTCCTCGTCCCAGTACTC
>NW_022602900.1:0-23162 GCF_008692095.1 Etheostoma spectabile | reverse complement strand
CTCCCTTGTTAACTAGGTTTTTGTTTTTTACATCACAACATGAGGATTCAGGGTTCAGCTGTTAAGGTTAGTTGAGGTGAGAGTTGTACAGTCAGCCTATTGTAGCAGGGAGCTTACTTGTTGTTCATTTTCAAAAGATCAGCATCATATTTTTTCAAACTACTGAGCCACTTCAATCTTTACATACTCCCTGTATCCTTGTACATGTATCCTACCCTAGTTCCTAATCCAATGCGGTTGGGAATCACCATGCAACCCAGACAAATACTTAATGCTATTCTGATCATACATGCCTGGAAACAAATCAGGAGAAAATACTACCTAAGTCACAGATGCTCTAGCAACACCCACATGATTAGAAAATCTAATGCATTTACATTTGAGCTATTTAGCTAATGCTCTTATCTAGAGGACTTACATGACTGCAACATTGGGATGAGCTTAAACCGTCAGTCTGGAAAAGCCTCCGATATAAATGTATTAGATTGTTTCTATCAGTTCTGGGATTTGGCTTGAGGCCAGATTGAAGTGTTTTGAGCGTATGCAAGCCACAGTTTTATCACCTTTTTTTCTGTCTCTTTTTTTCTTTTCACAGTTGCTATGATATAATCATAGTGAGGTTAACAGGGTCTTTGGTTGCTTTGTTTCTTCACTCTGCTGTGCATTAGCCTGTGGTCAGTGGGAACAAAGTTTGCTAAACAAACAACAACCAACAAGTTACTTAGTACCCCAATGCACTTGAGTGCTTCTATGACGTATGGAAAAATCTAAAATGGTGGTGGTGGAAATTATTATTGGCAGTGGAAAGTTATTCAGTTGGCAGTGAGATACCCAGTCAGCAATCCGTTTATGTCTCAGTCCCTTTTCACATGACATGGAATTGGAACAAAAATAAATGTCTAGGAGGCTTATTAGGCTTATATGTACAGTGGGGTTCGAAAGTTTGGGCACCCCAGGTAAAAAAAAATTAATAATGTGCATAAAGAAGCCAAGAAAAGATGGAAAAATCTCCAAAAGGCATCAGATGACAGATTAGACATTCATATAATATCTCACAAAAAGTTAGATTTTATTTCCATCATTTACACTTTCAAAATTACAGAAAACAAAAAAATGGCACCTGCAAAAGTTTGGGCACCCTGCAGAGTTTCTAGCATGCACCGTCCCCTTTGGAAAGCTGAGACCTGACAGCATCATGGATTGTTCTCAATCATCGTCTGGAAAGACCAGATGATTTCATTCTTAAGGTTTTAAATGCCCAGACTCATCTGACCTTGCCCCAACAATCAGCACCATGGGTTCTTCTAAGCAGTTGTCTAGAAAACTGAAACTGAAAATAGATGACGCTCACAAAGCAGGAGAAGGCTATAAGAAGATAGCAAAGGGTTTTCAGATGCAAATATCCTCTGTTCGTAATGTAATTACGAAATGGCCGTCATCAGGAACAGTGGAAGTTAAAGCAAGATCTGGAAGACCAAGAAAAATATCAGACAGAACAGCTCGCAGGATTGTGAGGAAAGCAAGTCCAAACCCAAGGTTTGACTGCTCGATCCATCCAGAAAGACCTGGCAGACACTGGAGTTGTGGTACACCATTCCACTATAAAGTGATACTTAAACAAACATGGTCTTCATGGAAGAGTCATCAGAAGAAAACCTCTTCTACGTCCTTACCACAAAAATCAGTGTTTGAAGTTTGCAAATGAACATAGACAGGTCTGATGCGTTGTGGAAACAACTGTGGACCGGTTAAATAGAACTTTTTGGCGGAATGAGCAAAGGTACATTTGGAGAGAGAAGGGCACAGAATTTATGAAAAGAAACTCTGTCCAACTGTTAGCATGGGGGTGGATCAATCATGCTTTGGGGTTATATTGCAGCCAGTGGCACAGGGAACATTTCACGAGTAAAAGGAAAACTGGATTCAATAAAATTTCAGCAAATTTTGGTCGCTAACTTGATGCCATCGGTGAAAAAGCTGAAGTTAAAAAGAGGGTGGCTTCTACGAATGGATAATGATCCTAAACACACCTCAAAATTCACAGTGGATTACATCAAGAGGCGTAAACTGAAGGTTTTGCCCTGGCTTTCACAATCTCCTGACCTAAACATGATTGAAAATCTATGGATAGACCTTAAAAGAGCAGTGCGTGACAGACAGCCCAGAAATCTCAAGAACTGGAAGACTTTTGTAAGTAAGAATGGGTGAAGATACCTCAAACAGATTGAAAGACTCTTGGCTGGCTACAAGAAGCGTTTCCAAGCTGTGATACTTGCCAAAGGGGGCAGAACAAGGTATTAACTCTGCAGTGTGCCCAAACTTTTGCAGACGCCATTTTTTTGTTTTCTGTATTTGATTTGTTAATTTTTTTTTTATTTCCCTTTCTTCCAGTTGGTCTGGAGCCTTATCCCCCTTATCTGCCTTTTGGAGATTTTTCCATCTTTTATTTGCTTCTTATGCACATTAATACACTTTTTACCTGGGGTGCCCCACTTTCGAACCCCACTGTACATACAGCTTCAGAAGGATTTGGTCATGTTATTAATCACCACACAACCTCTCTCCTCTCTCTCTCACACACACACACACACACACACACACACCACACAACCCACACACACACACACACACACACACCTTCTCCTATTAAAGTTTAGTATCCCACACATCTCCACTTTCTCTTCTTGTGTCGAGCAGTCAAAGCCAGATATAACGATTTTAAGGTGTATTATTCCTAGTGATGTGTTGGAAATGGTGACATGGTGCTTTGTTTCTGCAGGCTGGTTCCGAGGATTCATCCTGAAGAATCCAAATATCAAGGTAAGGTGTTGTGTGTGTGTGTTTTGCGCGTCTTCCGTTTGCCTAGAACTCATTTGTAACCTTATTCAAATGTTAAAAGTGTCCCCCAGGCTTATCATGTTAGCCTCAACTAGCACTTTCACCAGCGAGATGACAACTCTCAGTGGCAGATTAACTCGTGTGTGGTAAAGGTGCTCAGCATGTTGGACACATAAGCCACATGGTTTTGCTGCTGCCCCCGTATCCATTAAGACTATGTTTACACGTGGCTGGCTATTTTCATAACGGACATTTCAACCGGTTTCAAAATAACGTCTTCAGAAAGTGTCATTTACACGTACCTGTGTATATATGCGTCAAGAGCATGCCAAACCTGTAGTCAGTGTAACGAGAGCTCAAGCCCACGTTAGCCAATCAGAATCCTGAAAATAGCAACAAAAGCAAAAATCCCTTCCGCTCTATCTCTTCCTCACTTCCTTGGCTGCCTAAAACTCAGTTTGTCTCAGTTTACATGCAAACACGTAAAAGAAGATTTACAAAACCTGCACTCTGGTCGGCGTTTTTGAAAGAATTGTTTTCAAAGGCAAATTCTCCGTTTGCGTGTAAATGAAGGGCACAACGAAGGAGATTTCTCAGTTTTTTAAAATAACCATGTACATGTCAACAGGGTCTAAGTGTTAAACACCTTACACACCTTGGTCCACATAGGTGTTTTTAATTATTTTACCTGTTTAAGAGTTGAACTGTGTGGTGATGTGCGTCCCTCTCACTCCTTTTAGTTTTGCTGCACCTGTTTGAGTGGGACCTCGTTATGACAGATATCCTGACATGCCATAGCAGGAAATGGAATAATGGCTGCCTTCCACTAGCACTGGCCAGGCTTTTTTGGACAGTTAAATAGAATGGAACCATCGTTTGTTCTTTTATTTACCAGCTAAAATTCCAAATGTCAGCAATTAAAAAGGTTGTAGGTCTATGTGGAGTTAAGTGACATCATGTCATTTCCTGCAGAGCTCTGTTTAACTTCAACCTAAATATAAGTCTAATGAAATCAAGATTCACAAAAACAACTTGTCTGATAATAGACTATTTTTCACAGAAGACATAAGGTTATAAGCAAATCAATTACATACAGTTTCACTCATAATTGGTTTAAATTTTTAATTTAATTTAATCTGGTTTAATATAAATATCTGAAATACAACACCATTTGACACCATTAAGCCTTTTTCTTCTTATAGTTTGAAAATAAAAACCCAGACTGACAGTTATAGATGTGGCTTTTAAAAGCTCTTGTGTAGGAGAACGTGATAACATAAACCAAGTTGGGAGTAAAGTGTTACTGTAGGTGTGTGTTCAGAGTCTCTGTCTGTGCAAGTGTGTAGCATTTATCCTCAGATACTTAAGCATAAGTTCGCTTTGATCTCCCCAATTCAATAGGGATCAACTTGCGGTTTATTAGCGTCAAACAGGGCGCACAAAAACACATACATACACAAACGTTCATCTTTTTTTGTCTCCCAATGCTACTTGCTTTAATCTCTTTGTCTACTACTATCTTCCTCCGCTGTACTTCTTTTAACCCATAAACACACTTAGCACTGTATTGATATCTGCATCATATTAGCCACATGCTAACAGAATGACTTGCTGAACATTTTAAACACTTCTCATTAACCTGTTTTCTCTGTTGCTCAAAGGGAATCTTCCCATCCAGCTACATCCACTTGAAGAATGCCCACGTTAAGAATAAAGGGTAAGTAATGCCATTTTTTTCCTCCCCTCCCTTTCCTGTTTGTCTTTGTAGAGGTTTGAACTCTTTTTTCTATGTTGTAGGCAATTTGAGACAGTCATCCCTGTTGAAGACTCCGTCATCACAGAGATGACATCAACGTTGCGAGACTGGGGTGCCATGTGGAAACAACTCTATGTGGTGAGTATCCACACAAAACACACACACACACATGCATCAATTTTGAATATCACTACCATCTAAGCGAAGCTGCCTTCTTTAGGTTTCTCACGAAGGGAATTTATTTGGCCCTGGGTAATTCGTCAGCCGCAAACAGTCAAAGCCTTTCATACACATTCATTAGTTGGATTGATTGTGTTTGTGGCCTATTAAGCTATCTGGGGTGCTGATTAAATTGAGCTGATGAATACTTGCAGATCAAAGTGCATACATTTGCGGCAAAAAAAGCAGCAGGACACTCGAGCTAATTTGCACAAATCCATTTAAATCCTTCTGTCTGCTTCTCTCTGTGGGTTGCTCTGTTCCTCTCAATGTTGATTTGGCTCACTAATGTGTATTCTGTCACTTTGTTTTCACTTATGTTTTTGGGTTGCTCGATGCAACTGTATATTTTCATCTTATCTGTGTCTTTCCCTCTGTCTGTCACCCTCATTTCACGTTTCCTTCTGGCAAATTTCCCTTTCAATCACCGCCTTTGACTGACTTCCTGTGCTTCTCCACTCGTTCTTTCCTTCTCCGTCCCTCCTACTGTTTCCTATTTCTGCAGAGAATGAAGGGGATTTGTTCCACCGACTTTGGCATGTGATGAATGAAATCCTGGACCTGAGGAGGCAGGTGCTGGTGGGCCATCTCACCCATGACCGCATGAGGGACGTCAAGCAACACATCACAGCCAGATTGGACTGGGGCAACGAGTGAGTTTATTTTCTCCATCTCAAACGGCCACATCTATGTTTTATGTTTGTTTTAGGTCATAAAACATAGTTATGTTAAAATTTACTACTAGTTTTAAGATTTATTTTCTGCCCTCTGCACTCTTTCTGCAATCATTTCCATTCTTTTATAGTATTGTATGAAAATCAAATACCAGTATCTAGAAGCTTACTTGAGATTAGCAATCCATCACATGGAATTTGTGTTTTATTGCATGGTTATACAGTGTGAACCAGAACCATTTTAGTCTTGCTTTTTGGTGCATCAGTAAAATACAGACATCAGGAATTTGAAAGTTGGTTTCTGAACTGCAGTTTGTAATGCAAAGCACTACCAAAACCACGTCAATCCTTTTTTGCATCCTTTACAGTGGTGTGAAAAAGTGTTTGCCCCCTTCCTCATTTCCTGTTCCTTTGCATGTTTGTCACACTTTAGTGTTTCGGAACATCAAACCAATTTAAACAATAGTCAAGGACAACACAAGTAAACACAAAATGCAATTTGTAAATGAAGGTGTTTATTATTAAAGGTGAAAAAAAATCCAAACCATCATGGCCCTGTGTGAAAAAGTGATTGCCCCCCTTTGATAAAACATACTATAACTGTGGTTGTCCACACCTGAGTTCAATTTCTCTAGCCACACCCAGGCCTGATTATTGCCACACCTGTTCACAATCAAGGCATCACTTAAATAGGAGCTGCTTGACACAGTAAGGTCCACCAGAAGATCCTTAAAAGCTACACATCATGCCGAGACCCAAATAAATTCAGGAACAATTGAGAAAGAAAGTAATTGAGATCTATCAGTCTGGAAAGGGTTATAAAGCCATTTCCAAAGCTTTGGGAATCCAGCGAACCACAGTGAGAGCCATTATCCACAAATGGCGAAGACATGGAACAGTGGTGAACCTTCCCAGGAGTGGCCGGCCGCCCAAAATTACCCCAAGAGCGCAGCGATGACTCATCCAAGAGGTCACAAAAGACCCCACAACAACGTCCAAAGAACTGCAGGCCTCACTTGCCTCAGTAAGGTCAGCGTTCATGCCTCCACATCAGGAAAAGACTGGGCAAAAATGACCTGCATGGCAGAGTTCCAAGGAGAAAACCACTGCTGAGCAAAAAGAACATCAAAGCTCGTCTCAATTTCTCCACAACACATCTTGATGATCCCAAGACTTTAGGCAACATTCTGTGGACCGATGAGACAAAAGTGGAACTCTTTGGAAGGTGTGTGTCGAAGTATATCTGGCGTAGAAGGAATAGTGCATTTCAAAAAAGAACATAACAACAGTAAAATATGGTGGTGGTAATGTGATGGTCTGGGCTGTTTTGCTGCTTCAGGACCTGGAAGACTTGCCGTGATAAAAGGAACTATGAATTCTGCTGTCTACCAAGAGATCCTGAAGGAGAATGTCCGACCATCTGTTCGTGTACTCAAGCTGAACGAACTTGGGTTCTGCAGCAGGACAATGATCCTAAACACACCAGCAAGTCCACCACCGACTGGCTGAAGAAAAACAAATGAAGACTTTGGAGTGGCCTAGCCAAAGTCCTGACCTGAATCCTATTGAGATGTTGTGGTATGACTTTAAAAGGCCGTTTCATGCTCAAACCCTCTAATGTAACTGAATTAGGACAATTCTGCAAAGATGAGTGGGCCAAAATTCCTCCAGGACGCTGTAAAAGCCTCATTGCACGTTATCGCAAACGCTTGGTTGCAGTTGTTGCTGCTAAGGGTGGACCACCCGTTATTAGGTTTAGGGGGCAATCACTTTTTCACACAGGGCCATGATGGTTTGGATTTTTTTTCACCTTACTAATAAAACCTTCATTTACAAATTGCATTTTGTGTTTACTTTGTTGTCCTTTGACTATTGTTTAAATTGGTTTGATGTTCCGAAACACTTAAGTGTGAAAAACATGCAAAGGAACAGGAAATGAGGAAGGGGGCAACACTTTTTCACACCACTGTATATAGGCTCTTTGTCTGTCTTCCATCCGCCCGTATCCATGACAGGAACTTCACAAGGAAGCCAGGAACTATTTAAAAGCAGCCATATTATTCTCATTTTCAGGTTCATAATTGTATTTTAAGTTTGGTTTCATTTTTTCCTTTTTTTACCCTGTGTGTTTGGGTCTCTGTTTTAGCTACAGAGTGAGACATGTCACTTCTTTACAATCTTTCTTGGGAGCTGCACATGCGCAGTAGCTAGGTAAGATCACATCAGCTAGATAACTCTTTCTCCAACTTTGGTCAGTACAAGGCAGGATTAGCTGGAAAACATCTTCTAAACGAGGGGTACTTGTGGAATACCTGCAGAACAGGGACATGGAAGTAGTTCTTTTGTAGAATATGGAGAACTAGTGTGTGTTGTAGCAGTGTTTTGCTATTGAAAACGAGATAGCATGCTACAGTTAGCCACCTCGTCTTGGCTAGTGACGTAGAAAGCCGTGGAGATTTTGAACAGCTCACCCGGAGACTGAAGGCAGAGGACATTCAGAAACCGTATCTTACTCAGCATGGATGTTTTTTTTCCAAGTTTGTATGCGTGTAGAAGCACCAGAGACACAAAATAAAATAAAAGTTTTTTCATAATATGGGCACTTTAATAACTCAGGAAACCACCTGTGAGACTGGAGAAACCAAGGACCAAAACTTTAGTTTTAATGCCATAGTTCCTGGAACCAAAAAAAGCTAGAGCCTTCTGCCACTCTCTAACTCTTCTTTCGCAGACTCTGTATCTCTCTGACTCTTTCTTCTGTCCTTGCTCCTCTGTCTTTTGTTGTCACCTACCATCCCTGCAGGCACACACTCCTCACTCAATCAAATCTCTTTCCCCCTCAAACAGACAGCGCTCTCTCCATCCTCCCTCTCTCTTTCTTCTCTTTCCTCCCCATGCCACAGTAATAAAATATAAAAATCTCCCAACTTCTGTCATTCTCTCTTTATGTCTGTCCTTACCCTTCACTCTCCTTCATTCCCCTGCTGTGGGCTGTCCTCACACACGCACACGCACACGCACACGCACACGACACACACACACACACACACACACACACACACACAACACACACACAACACACACACACACACACACACACACACACACACAGTCGTGCACGCCCATTGTGAGGAGATGGGTGGACAGTCCCTCGCTGTGGGCTGTTGTATGGTTGACCAAGCCTGTCTCTTTTATTGCTGACAAGGAGACACACTCTAGTGTGCTGCTTTGGTCCACATAAAAAGGCCAGCCTAGAGGAGGGTAGGAAGACGAAAAGGAGAGAGAAAGTAATAGGTAGAGTTATTCGTGGAAACCATAAAGTAACATAGAGGGTTATAAGAGAGAGAGAGAGAGAGACAGAGAGGGGGGACCAGTGAGTGGACGGCGGGCATAGTAGAAGATATTTTTGTTTCATATGTTCCTTAGAGAAGAGGACAATCTGTCAAATTTATTTAAATGACTGACACCGCTGATCTGACAGCACTGGCGTGTAGGTCTGTATGCTGTGCGGTTGTTAACTTTGTTGTTGATGCTCAATTAAATTCACTTCAATTCAATTTTATTTATATAGCGCCAAATCAGAACAACAGTTTCATTGCGCTTTTCATAAAAGAGCAGGTCTAGGCCGTACTCTGTGATGTTATTTACAGAAACCCAACAATTCCAATTTAGTCAACCTTGTCTGTTTTGCCCGCCATAGACTAGGATATGAATGAACTAACATTGTAATACTGTCTGTGTCTGATCTGTATGTAATTCACTTCCTCATTGCATGTACACTGTATGAATCTTTGTGTTACAGACAACTCTGCCTGGACCTGGTCCCGAGGAGAGAGTTCAGCATGGTGGACCCTGATGAAATCAGCGTCACAGAGCTTTACAGACTGGTGAGTGGTCTTCCAAACCTCCACGCAATATTGAACTGCTTTTTTCTCAAACTTACACCTCATTAAGGGAGCAAAGTGGTGCAGTGCAGGTGATTAGAAGAACAAGTATCTGCTCTGCAGTTATATATCACATATTTCTCAGTATTATTAACACACAACAAACTCGGTTTTAGTGTGAGCCACTGAGTGGGCTACTGGCATCAGGGCATGTAGAAATAGGAAGTCAAATAGTCAAAATTCTGAATCTCTCCCTCTTCCAAATGTTTCCATGCCTCTCTCTTGCTTTCTTTCCTATCCTGAGTGTTTGCTCCCTGCTTCCCCTTCCCATTTTCTCCAAGCCCCAACCGCTGTTACCGTGGCAACCACTCCTCTGCCCTAATACAGTGTGGGGAGAATTGTATCAAACACACACACTGTGACGGCTTTCCCTTCACAGTGGTAATCAAAGCTCTTAATCCATCCGTTTCTTTTTTGTTAGTCAAAACAAAAGCAGGCATTGCAGGATGAAAGCTTAATGCACCTTTGTTAAATGGCGTACAAAATGAGCAAATGACTGCAATTACCCTATACTGAGACAAGATAAAGGGACTGGAGTTCACTACCGCCATCCACGTACAAAAACTATGGTGGTCGACAGGGGCGAACGCACTGTGACTTAATGACACGTGCAGATAGACAAAACACAAGCAAATTAAGAAAACCTCTTCATAAATTTGCCAAAACACATGAGCAGCATTTATCAAACACGCTGCAGACACACACAACCCAACCAAATACACAAACGTGCTGCTAATACAAAAACGACGCAAAAAGAAAAGCACACAATCCCCAAATACAAATACAACAAAAAGGCCGCTGCATCCAGATTACACAACCAATATTCTCCAGTCCTCTAGAGGGAGCGCTAAGTGGAACAGCTTGATTTTTGACCCCACGGGGAGCGAGCAGTCGGTTTTTTTATTACCATGAGTTTACAGACACGTCTCTGCTGATTGAGTATCACCTGTGACCTGAGCCAATAAATTAGCGACACACCCACCAAACATCTCATAGATAATGATAAACATAGATTTAATATTTACGGTCTATGATTTCAAAGCAGTTGCACACCGATTCACCGGTGCACACGGTGTTGTCAAATTTATGAAGGTGTTTTCTTAATTTGCTTGTGTTTTGTGTATTTGCGTGTATTTCATTAGGTTGCAGTGCGTTTGCCCCTGTCAGTCACCGTAAAAAAACAAACCAAAAAAAACTCGCAAACACCAAGGCACAACACACCATCACAATGAACTCAAATTACATCAATATTTTTCAGTGAGATCTGTGTTTATGAGAACAGCTTCTTTGTTTCAGTCTAGTGCTGTGGTGTGACTTGGGGATGGGGATTACCGTGTGTGTGTGTGTGTCTGTGTCTGTGTGTGTGTGTGTGTGTGTGTCTGTGTGTGTGTGTGTGTGTGTGTGTGTGTGTGTGTGTGTGTGTGTGTGTGTGTGGTGTTACTGTGGGAAAATGTAGCGTTGTGTCATGCAATTATGTGATATTTTCCCAATGAGAAATAAACAGGATAATGAGGATAAATGAAAGACATTTAGTGCATTGACATATATTTTATAAAGGGCACGTAATGGACTACATATGATTAGTTTGATTCCAAAATGAAATTTATACTATTTGATAAAGAAAACACAAATGTACATTTATCTCAGTTAGATGTTTTTGTGATATTACTGCCCAAAATGATTCTTTTCCAAAAAACTGTGGCCATTTTAAAATAGTTTTGTGATTTATTATGACAATAATATTTAAAGCTGCTATAATCAATAATTATATTGACAATGGATCAAATGGTTATGTGAATTGTAAAAGGCAGGAACCCACAGTGAACTCTTACCCATGTGTGTGTAGCACTGCTAAACCTGTCTGTATTATAAAGGCAAAACAGCTGCTTTTCCCCTGGAGTGCGGGTCCAGTACAGAGCGTGAGCGGAGCAGACCAGAGTTTAGATCCCAGGGCGATGTGTTCATTAACTGTAGCAGATCAGACAGCAGTGATGGATAGCTTAGGCCTGGGCCTGGACATGTGGTAGTAACATTTCCACTGTGGCTTCTGTTATCACTAAAATGATACGTGCCTTAAAGCTACATTCGTATCTTGTAGCTTGTGTCACACAGGTCTCCCTCCCACAAGCGTAGGATGGAGGGATGGAGAAAGACTAGAAGATTCTCCATCACCTCTGTTTGACGCCCTTTCTCTTTTTCAGAAGCATCCCGACTTCCTCTGGTGCTGCTTCATGTAGTTTAGAAAAACATTACCCAGTGAACAATAATGAGACGGTTGGGAAAGCGCAGACAAAGTCAGGCTCTTTCTGTTCAGCGATATGTCTCTGGTCCTTGTTTACCACAGCATTTTATGTTCATTTCATGTCTATCCTTTGTGTCTAGTCATGCTGAAGCTGTCATATAACCACACTCTGCTCCAGTCGGGCAGCTTCAATGACACACTGAAAATAACCACGTAATAAAGTCTCCCAACGTAAATTACGCCTTCCCACACCTAGTCATTCTGCGTCAAAAACCAGCAGCTCTGCCCTGTTGTGTAGAGAATAAGTGAGTCTGTTAAAAAGCTGTGTCCGTGCCTTGTTGTTAGATCGTTCTCCAGCGTGTTTTCTTCTGGGATCTCAGATAGGGCACAACAGTCAAGATGATACAAAACATATTCATCATTTTGACAGATATTGCACTTGTAAAATGATTTGTGCTGTCATTTGCAAGCATGTTTAAGTCTTAGAGAATTCTGTTAGTGTTTTTTTTTTTTAATGTTTATATTTAGAGTTCAGCCAACTGTTTTCCAAAGCATATCATGCATTTTAGATTGACTTCTTACCCTCTAGGCAGTTACTGTTCACTCACATTTCACTATGGCATAAACATTTCAGCGTTCCGAGACTTAATCCTTCTCTGAGGAAGCATTTTGTTGCCTTTTAGTTTTTGTCAAAGCAATATCATCCTCCTATGGTAATGCACTGATGTTGCAATGTTTGAGAAAAAACTGCATATTTGTAAGGTAGCAAAGAACTACTTTAATCTGTATTTTCCAGATCATCCATGTTTGCGTTGTGCAGGTTTTACTTTATTTTTTTCCAGAAATTCGGCATCATGTGATTCCAGTAATATATTTACCAGTAATAATTTCTGAGAAAAAAAAAACTAAACTGAATGAACGTTTGCCCATGTTTTCAATCACTTCAATTTACGATATTTAATAATCAAATTCAGAATCGGGAATATGAGCACGCCAAGTCAAAATCAATCAATCCCCAACTCCAATCAGCTTCCTTGCAGAGCCGTTTTTCTATTTTATTATCCTCTAGGACTTTCTTATCCCCTTAAGATGTTTCTTTAAGACAATGCTAATTCCCAGTTTATTTTATTTTTTAACCCACCAAGCTCCACCGAAATATCTAAATCAAGAAAAGCATCACACCTTTACAGAAAAGCTGTTAAGATTAATCAAACAAGAGATACCATGTTAACTAATGAGCTTTAGAGGTGCTGGTAGATGGGCTTCCTTTGTGTTGGAATTCTAAATTCCGATGGATTTATAAGGACTATGGTTAACTGCTCCTCAGATCTCTGCAGGGTAAATCCAGCTAGCCTATCTGACCACTCGTAGTTTTCTCTCACACGACTAAACGTGTGTACTGAACATACACATATTCCATGATAACAAGTTCCTTCCTGAGGCTACGATTGTGATTGGTTAAAAAAATGGCAATAAACCAGAGCATGTTGTTCTCCCATCCCGGAAGACTCTGTGGACTAGCCAGACCCTCCTCCTCCTCTTCCACAGCTCTGTGGAGAAGGGTCTGGCAAAGTGAGACTAGTGTCGCCATGTTTCCAGTCTTTATGCTAACCTAAGCTTGAGAGGAGGGAGTGAAATCAATCTCCTCATGTAACTCTTGGCAACAAAGAAAGTGAGCGTATTTCCGAAACATGTTGACCTATACTTTTTAATACACCAACAACAGGGTTCTAACATGGTTGTTTCTGCAAAAACTAAATCTTCACAGGACAGAAGAATCCTGCTTTATTATTATTTTTGTTCTATTTTTTTTTTTACATAGAATCCCCTCTATTAATATACTGTTGGAAGTGATTGGTAGCAGTTCCTCCTTGGTGTGTTTGACTTTTGATTCTTAGTGATGCTTATCTGTGGCTGTTACTACACTTTGCCCTTGCGATTTAAAAAAAACAAAAACATTTTCTACTCATCCTTGTCTTGCCCCCCCCCCCATCCTCATCTCTTTACATCCTACTACAGAAGTGAATGTGGAGCACAATTTGGCAATGGCCATCTGACCATCTGGTGCTCAAACACACACATGCGCACACAAATACACTTGTGTGTGCATGTGTGTGTTTGTCCTTGTATTTTTGGATGTTGACAGCAGATTAAGATGAACCTCTAATAAACAGAGCTGCAATGTGCGTGTTGATCTGGATGGTATCCACAACGCTGCTCCATGTTTTCTGAGGCTCTATTGTACTTTTCCGATATATATATACTTAATACAGCATGTAATATCAGCACCGAAAGACTTTGTACTGCATTGTTTGACTGTCTCTTTGCTTGCAGTGTGAATTTCAGTGCTTCATTTTCTGTTACTTTAAGATTTGGAAACCAGTTGAAAGGGAGGCAAATCACAACACCATTATGTCTTTGTGTCAAGAAAATAATGAAACCACTTTAACGATAAATGCTTGAGGTAGACAAGTAAGAGAGTAAAGTAAGTGTTTTGGTGCTTTTATGTGTTTGAGTGAACATTATATATTTCTGTGAAAGCCCTTGTATTGTAAAGTATAAATATGTCCGTACAAAGTGTTTGCTTATGTGCAGATCTGTATGTGCAGTATAGTATTAAGTGCTTCCTGTGTCCAATTTGTTTCTTTGGCACCAAGGTCACAGCAAGTGGAACCATCACACAATACAGCTCAAACTCTCACATCTTCGCCCCGGTGCTGCCAGTCTGCTATATTAACTCAATCTGTATCATCAAAATCTATATTTTAGCTTCAGTCTTCAAATATACAGTATATGCAAATCTGCAGCAAAGCTCCTCCCAACTGTGAGGCGTTTCAGGGGAATTTTATTAATCTTTGACTCGGAAACTCAACACTAAATACAGCAGCTCTTGAATGTGATTGGCCAGTATTAAAAGAGATGTATCCACATGTTGTTTTTTTCCCTGGTATTAACTGTAGTTGATAAGCTTTGAGGATCTTTTAGGATTTAGAGCTTATGGATTTTAATGTTTTTTTAACCTTTGCAAATCCATCTCTTCAATCCTATATTAGAACAGCATAATATTTGTTGTTTAAATCAATTGTATATAGTTCATTTATTTAGAGGTTCTGCAGATTAAGTCACTTATATAAAAAAATTGTGCTGATACTGATCACCTCTCCTCTGCAGATGGAACATCGACATCGTAAGAAGGAGACCTCTGCACCCGCTAGCACCCATCACTTGTTCGTCCACGTGAAGAGTCTAATGAGCACCAATCTGGGGGAGGAGCTAGAAGTCTTCTTCCACATTTATGATGGACGGGAGAACCGGCCTCTCAGGTAGACACTTCAGAGAAAACAATCTCCCATACTCCTATGAGGTAGTGAAGGAAATTGCATCAACTTTTTGTACTACTAACGGTAATTGCTACATTAATATACATAGCAGTGGTGGAATGTAATTAAGTTCATTTACTGAAGTGCTGTACTCACATTTTAGGTATTTGTACTTTATTGGAGTCTTTTCTTTTCACGTCAACTCCTGGGATGGCAGTGGCTCAGTCCGTAGGGAGTAGGGTTGGGAACCAGAGGGTCGCTAGTTCAAGTCCCAGTACGTACCGAAGTAGAGTGTGGATTGGTAAACCGAAGAGATGCCAGTGCACATAAAACACATGTATAAAATATAAATGTACATATATAAAATACAATGTTTTATTATAAATTTAAACTACCTAACAATATACAGGCCGACAGTTTTCTGCAGCTAACTTGATTAGCTGAATTAACCCTTTGTTGATCATCAGAACTATTTTGTTTTGTTTACAGTTTCTAAACTTTTTCTGCATTGAGTACTTTTTCTTGTAAAACTTTTAGTATATTTTCCTGATGATATTTACATACTTTTACTTAAGTACATTTTTTTTAATGCAGGACTTTTACTTTGTGGTATTAGAACTTTTACTTAAGCAAAGGATCTGAATACTTCTTCAACCACTAATACCTAGGTTATACATTTTCACCACTTGCAACATGTAGTGAAGTTCAACTGTTATTTCTATTGCTCTGTACTGTAAATGTTTTGACCATGCAGCAGTATTCAAAATGTTTAAATAGTTCTTATGCTTGCTCATCTGTTTGGGGGCAATGTAAGTGAGGTGGATTGATGATTGCAGGGCAACACTTCAAATGGCTTGCCTTCTGATGTCAGGAAGTCTGCTCTAATTATATTCATTAGGATGGATTAAATGAAGCAGGTTGTTAAAGTGCACTTGGACACATACAAGTGGGCATAAAAAAAGTGTCAGTGCTGGCCACATAAAAGAGCCTATCATCCTGGGAGTCTGCACACGTCGCTTGCATGCAATCACACCAACACACACACACACACATGCCCAAATACTCCTGATGGGGCGTCGGCCAAATACAAGACTGTGTTTAAACTCCCTGCTTTCATAGTTCAAAGCCAAGAAATTCCATTTCATTTCACAAACAAGTGGATTCGTCAGGCAAGGAAAATGAGTGGGTTGAAAAATGAGCATGGCAACACTGAAACTTCTTTTGATATGTCATGCTTGTGTAAGACACTTTCGCTCTCTGCTCCACAGGGTCACATCAGAAGAAGAAGGGTGACATTGATGGGATTTTTTGTTTCATTATTTAGATTCAGCATACACTTCTGTTTCTATTGAGAGTCATTGTCTACCTCTATGATATGAATACTAGCACACCCTAAAAAAGAGGTTCTATTTTTATTTAAAAAAAAGTATGCAAGGTCTTTTTTTGTTTTAAGGGTGTGGTCTACACCACAAGTAAGATCTGCATATGTACACACAAGCACAAACACAATGTTTTAGTGGATCAGAAGAACTTTTATATTTGTTAGGTATATTTAAATGTTATCTCTTCTCTCCTTTTAGTCCATACCTTCACATTCTTGATGTACAGTAAAAGGTTTGACGATATTGAAGCTAATGACGATGACAATCATTTTTGCAACTATTCCCAACTTGCAGTTAGTCTTGAAATGGGTAATTAGCTTTACACTTAAAGCATATACTGTCATGCGTTTGAAGTCGTTTCTGCCATAAATGTTATATACTATAAAGTTATCAAACCGCAGCTTCAGCAAGTCAGCATACAATACAGATTGTATGAGCTTTTATCCAGACTGAATACAAATAATAATAGATACTATAAAAACAAACCAATATAAAACTATTTCTCATGGTTTGTTTCCTAAATCAGCTGATTACAATTTTTTGGTCAGGTTTGGGGGATATAGGGAGTTGGAGGCCTTAACCATTGTGTCTTAGTGGTTCTGTCTTCGAGGAAAATCTCACAATGGCAGCTTGCCAACGTTGTCTCTCACTGTCTGGTCATGCACATAAACACAGACACACACCCTCTTTTTGTGCAAGATGCCTGGCATTGAGCCATTTTGACACTTCCCTCTGTGCTGGTGGTTTCTGTGTGTGTTAATATGTGTCTGTGTGTGTGTCTGTATGTCTGTGTGTCAGAGACCAGATGGGGGTCCGACCCGTTGTCTCAGTACCATGCCAACACCAGCAGCCCCTTTGCACCATGGTAGCTTCTTTGTGTTCAATACAGGCTCCTTCTCTGGCCTTGCAGCAGGACAAACACTGTGGCATACTGTGCCATGATCACACATGATCCTGTTGCTCTTTTTGCCATGTAAGCGTGGTACTTTTTCAGATCTAACACACACACACACACACACATACTTCATACTGCCTTACTCTGTTCTCTCAATACATACTCACACTCCTATCATTACCTCCACTCAACTCTAACAAGGTCACCCATGGATAACTGGACATGTGTGCCTTTGTGTGTGTTTTATGTTTATTTTGTGTGAACTGCAGAGGTCCAGTGAGTGATGGATGTAGTTGGTAGGTCTGTACTCTCTTACCGTTCACCTCGCTGTCTTGTCTTTCCACGTGGCCTCTGGGGTAGATTCAGCTTTTTTTGCCAGGGGAGGGAGGCAACAGTGGCAGTTAATTTAGCTAGTATTTTACACGCCAGCCGCTCACTATCCCATCCCCCCCTCCGCCCCCTTGTCGGGTGAGCGCACAGCTCCTAATGCAATCATCGATATCAGGAGAGGGAATAGCAAGCGCCGTGTGGGCCCAGAGGGGAGGGAAATCGGCCATTCATGTTATGTTAATGCGAGCGGTGATAGAGGGAGATAAGGTCCCGCTTGGGGACACTAGTCCTCTTAGCTCGGGTGATCAACACGCTGCAGCTGTGAGGGAGGGAGAGTTGGTGGCAGGGGAGGGTGTGCAAGAGACTCATGCATGTGTGTCTGTGTTTTTCAGGAGTGGCTGTTAATTGGCAGTTGGGGTTTCAACAATAGAGCACTAATTAGGGTTCACAAAAACGTGCGCAAGTCTCATGTCTAATGCATAGGAATCCATCTCCATATGGCTGGATAAATGGCGTGGAAAGTTAGAGAGAGCAGCTAATGAGGAACAACCGCATCTAAATCAAATTGCCTCTCAATTGGTTCATTCCAATACAGACTATGAAAGGGAAACTTTACTGAAGGAATACATGTATGAAAAATCATAAGCATTTGTATAATTAATTATCAGGATCCTAATTAATTGAAACATGGGCGCCCACTGCCCTACATACAAAACACTGAATTACAGTGCAAGAATTGGCCTCTTATTTACATCATGGAGATCTCTCAAGCTCTTGTAATAAGAGCTTTTAATAGCTCAGACTATTATAAAACTTCCTAATCCATTGTAGCCGTATGCAGCAAGAAGTAAAGTTATATAGGATCTGTTGGGGTAAATTCTGCTTGTGTGAATGGGCCTACTGTAGCTTGTGACTGCTAACCGTGCCAGAGACTTGGCTCATTGTCAGGCGCTGGTGCATTACAAGGTTTTCTTTCTGCTTATCGGTGGACTGTGAAAGTCACCTAACTGGATTAGCCCTCAGCTCGCCAGCCAGGATGAGATGGGCCCAGCAGGATGCCTCTGCTGCCTCTCTTTGAGCGTGTATGCGAGATAGAGAGAGAGGACGGAGTACAAAGAGAATAAAAAGGCGATCTGTGTCCGTCCTTTCTGTTTTTGCCCGACATGCACTTAATTTCCCGTCTGCACAGAGGCGGGGTGCAGGACATTTGAGGCCAAAGTTGCCATGTCAGTTCTTTCTGCTCTGTGAAGCTCATGAATATCATTTTCTAAAATTCAACTGCAGAGTATATGCAAACTATCCAATGTATCATTCAGTGTTGTTTAGACAGAAAGCTAGACAATTTTCTTTACCAATTGTTTTAGTGTAGTTGCTTACAGTTTTATTTTTAGCCATGCTAGCGTCATAGCTCTGAGGATGGCAATGTCTGTTTGTCTGTCTGTCGGTTGGTCGTTTCGTCACTTTGGTCCTGACTGAAATATCTCAACAATTATTGGATAGTTTCCCACCAAATTTTGTACAGACATTCATGGTTCCCAGATGATAAATCCTGTTGATGTGGTGATCTCCTGACGTTTCCTCTAGTGCCACCAGAAGGTTCACATTTGTGGCTTTGAGTGAAGTGTCTCAACAACTATGGATAGATTGTCATGAAATTTAGTACAGACCTTTTAGGATGAATTGAAATAACTTAGTTGATCCTGACTTTCATTTTGGTTCCAGAATCAGGTTAATTTTTTAATTTGTCCAATAATTTGGTTTCGGACCAAATACCTGTAAAACATTACCATTGGCCTCAGTTGTACTTTTTGTTTAGTGCTTATTAGCGAATTTGCATGTTAGCATTGGCATTGTTAGCATGCAGACATTAGTATTTAGACCAAAGCACCACTGTGCCTAATTACAGCCTCCCAAAACTGCTTGCAAGGCTGTAGACTCATAGTTGTGCCTACAGAGGGATGTAGTCAGTAGGTATGCTGTCTGTCTGTCTGTCTGTCTGTCTGTCTGTCTGTCTGTGCTTTAACTGTTTTTCAAGTTTAGCTCAACACTTTGCTTTAGTGAAATTTCCATAGGTGTTAGCCTGGCTGTCGACTTGTTTTCATGCACTTGCATTAGCATGGCAGTTATGACCAAACAACTCATTAGTCACCAACTGCTCCTTACATGTACAAAGAAATGCAACAGCAGCCAACGAGTGAGTAATACAGTTGCAGTTTCTGTATATTTTATACTTTAAATTACACATTCATTAAAGTGTCTTTGACATTTACCAGCACTTAGCATATTCATTTTCTAATTTTCTCTCTGTATTCACATTGCTAATAATGGTCTTCTTAGTCTAGCCCCTTCACAACCAGAATATTATGACAACCAGTTAGGCAGTTATGAGACTGAGATTGCACATTTTTAGTTGTAACCTGTCAGACAGTCTAGAATCTGGCCTAAACTTGTCAGAGAGAATCCATGATATTTTAGTCAGCCGTGGAGGAGCCACGTGTGCTAGTAATTGTTGTTGGATATGTTACAGACATTCTGTGTGGGGATTTGGCTCAGTTATACAAACTTTGTATGTATTTTTCTCTCCCTCTATCCTTCTGCCTCAGCTTCTTCTCTGCCTGTCTTTCTCCTGCCTCATTTTTCTGTTCCAGACAGCTTTGGTTTGAAGCTTAACTTTGAAGTGTTTTCTCCAATGACCCACTATTCAGAGCTTGACATTTTTACATTGTTTCTAATCCTTATTCTGTTCCTGTTAGCAGTGATGCAGTTGTTTATGATGACACCCAGCCATCACTCCTGACCCCATTCATCTAAATGTGTGTTCCCTTCTTCTGTCTCTCCTCTTGTACAGTGAAAGGTTTTTGTCAAGCTGAATAAAAGCGGGTTGCCCAAGTCGCCAGAGAAGACAGAAAGACAATGCACACTATTTGTGGTGAGTAGAGAACATAACTTAACGATTGCTTGGGAGCAATTTAAAGCCATGTACAGTAAAGTCATGCTCTATTACCCTGAAAACTAAGAACTAAGTCTGTGCTCTCGAGCTCATTTTACATATCTCAAATCTGAGGCTGAGGTATGTTTCCCTGTTTTTCAGGATTTGGGAAGCAGTGATCTACGAAAAGATGTCTACATCGTTGTACATATCATAAGAATAGGTGGGAGTTACGATGCTGCTTCTGTATTGTACTGATCACTACATGTCTTTTAAATCTCTTGGGCTTTTATAGCAGAACTGTTGTGTGTGTGTGTGTGTGTGTGTGTGTGTGTGTGGGTGTTGTGTGTGTGTGTGTGGTGTGTGTGTGTGGTGTGTGTGTGTGTGTGTGTGTGTGTGGTGTGTGGTGTGTGTGTGTGTGTGTGTGTGTGGTGTGTGTGTGTGTGTGTGTGTGTGTGTGTGTGTGTGTGTGGTAGGGAGAATGGGAGCAGGGGAGAAGAAGAATCTGTGTAGCGTACAGTACAGGAGGCCGTTCGGCTGTGCTGTCGTCAGCATCGCTGATCTTCTCACTGCTGACTCCAAGGATGACCACCTGCTCAAGGTTTATGCGTAAGTCATTGTAAACAACCAGTATTTTAATAGTCCTTGTCACGAGGTTCAGTGAACTGGAGGACCCAAATGCAGAGATAGCCAGACAGTGGTGAGCTTGAGAATTTAATCACAATACCGAAAAACTGGAACACAGAGACAACGGGGTAGACTCCACACACAAACACTCAAAAAAATACAATGAGATAAGAGACAAAGAGAACACAGAGACAAATACACCAGATAACAAGATAAACAAGGGACAGGTGACACAAGGTTTCAGGAATTTCAATTCAATTTTATTCATAGTATCAATTCTTAACAAGAGTTATCTCGAGACACTTTACAGATAGAGTAGGTCTAGACCACAATAGACCACATAATTTGCAAGGACCCAAAAGTTCTAGTAGTTTCCTCCAGAGCAAGCAACAGTGCAACAGTGGGGAGGAAAACTCCCTTTTAGGAAGAAACTCGGACAGACCCAGGTTCTTGGTAGGCGGTGTCTAACATGCCAGTTAGGGTTTAAAAGAATAGTGGCAATAACAGTCACAGTAAAAGATAATGTCAATGACTAAACAATAGTATAGTAAAACAATAGTATTTTGTAGTAGTTTCTTGGCATAGCAGGGCACTGCACCGCAGAGCGTAGTAGAATGTAACAGGGCATTGCAGGACGTGTTGCAGGACCACGGTGACAGCTTCAACCATGATTTTGGAGCATCCCTGTTACAAGGAAACATGCCTAGTCGGGCTATACTGGCCTGCCTCTAGTTTTATTATATTAATAATTATATGGTAGATGAATCTGACAACTATGAAGAGAAGCGGCGAAGAGAAGGGTGCCTTGTTTGCAGCTATACACACTCCCCGCCGGTCTAGGCAGACGGTGCGACCCATCACTCCCTAACTATAAGCTTTGTCAAAGAGGAGAGTTTTAAGTTTACTCTTAAATGTGGTGATGGTGTCTGCCCCCCAAACCCAGACCGGAAGCTGATTCCACTGTAGAGGACTCTGATAGCTGAAGGCTGTGGCTCCCATTCTACTTTTACAGACTCGAGTAACCAAAAGTAACTCTGAATTCTGGGAGCATAGTGTTCTAGTGGGACAATAAGGCACTAACAGCTCTCAAGATAAGATGGTGCTTGACCATTTAGAGCTTTGTAGTCAGGAGAAGGATTTTAAATTCAATCCTGGATTTTACCGGAAGCAATGCAGAGAAGCTAATACAGCAGAAATATGATCTATTTTCTCTCTTGAAGATGAAAAAGGCTGTTCTTGATGTTTGTTTTAGATGGGTGTTATAGGATATATCCTGATCAAAAAAAACTCCTAGATTGTGAACAGTAGTGCCCAGAGGCCAGGGCAATACCATCCAGAGTAGCTATATCCCTGGATAATGAAGTTTGGAGGTGTTTAAGGCCCAGCACAATAACTTCAGTTTTGCCTGAGTTTAACATCCGAAAATTGTGGGTCATCCAGGATTTTATATCATTTATGCATGCTTGAAGTTCAGCTAACTGACTGGTTTCATCTGGCTTGATGTAGATATATTGATAGATATAATTGATTGTCATCCGCATAATAATGAAAGTTAATTGAGTGTTTCCTAATAAAATTGCCTAGAGGAAGCATATAAAGAGAATAGAATTGGTCCAAGCACTGAGCCTTGTGGAATGCCATTGCTAACTATAGCGTACTTAGAGGATTTATTGTTAACATTAACAAATTGAGATTGATTGGATAAATATGATTTAAACCAACTTTGTGTGATTCCTTTAATGCCAACTAAATATTCCAGTCTCTGTACAGGATGGTATGGTCAGTGGTGTCGATGCAGCACTGAGACCTAGTAAAACAGTACAGAGAAAAGTTCGTTGTCTGCCGTAGTAGAAGGTCATTAGTCGTTTTTACCAGTGTCGTCTCTGTGCTATGATGCTTTCCACAATCCTGACTGAAAGTTCTCAAGTAAATCTTGCTATGTAGAAAATCAGATACTGATTGGCAACTTCTCAAGGATCTTGGAGAGAAAGGGAAGGTTAGATATA